>NW_026555331.1:91190102-91206464 GCF_014898055.3 Talpa occidentalis
TTCTCAATATTGCTAATTCGAGCCCAAACAAAATACTTCAGTAAATTATTCTTTTCTAATCTTGTCTGCAGCCAGACACTTCTCAATTCCCTTCTCAATGGTTCCTTAGCCTCTGTGAAGTTAATGCAAACAGATAGTTATTCATTTAACTAAGATGCTTTCTACAAGTTTGATAAAAAAATTCTAAACTTATTTTCTATGAATATACTCATTAGTGAATGATTATGCTTAATGAATTAAGTCAGAAAATATCATATGATTTCACATATATGTGGGGCATAAAGAAACCAAAGAAATAAATACAACTAAACAAAAACAAACCCTTAGTTTCTGGTAACAGTACAGTGGCTACCAGAGTTAGAAATGGGTAGAGGTCATTGATTGGATTGGAGAGGGGGTAGGGCCGATGGAAAGTAGACTTTGGTGGTGGGTGTGGTATAGACATTGGTTGAGGTGTGATGTTGTATTCTTGAAATTCATATAGAAATATCTAAAAGAAAGCTGTTTATTATTCAATTGCCATGACTTGGAGAATACTATATTAATGACTATCACTTGTTATCCTTACATGTTTTGAGTTTCTTTGTTTTTCCATGAACTCAAGAAGTTGTAGTATTTTAGGAGCTAAGAATATCTTTTCACAGCTCCTGTAGTTGATTTTCTCATATTTGGAAAAATAGCAGAGGTCAGTCCTACAGAGTGCAAAAGCTAAATCTTGTCATGGGAGAACCAAGTATTTCCTCACCTAGGTAAGTTGCTTACATCTAGCAGTGATGTAAATATCATACTCACTCTATTAATATTGTTGCGTGAATGCCACCCAGCATCTGGAATCTTGAATTTTATATAAGCACAAAAATTGTGTCATTTAAGTCTGAAAAGTATCTGTTGTGTCACTGCATCAGCAGAGGACTGTGACTTTCACTGCTTTCTGTTGTGTTTCACTGTTACTTGCCTGAGGAGGGAGCAATGTTGAGTGGAGGAAATCTGAGAGAAGATTGGAGTAGAATGTAAACAGAAGAGAAGTGAAGTGTTTAGCTTTGCATTAGGTAAGCAGAATTGCAGCAGTCAAGATCAGCAAATTTGTGCGATGTTCTGGTAAGCCACTTCCCTTCTGCAGCCCACTCATTAATTTTCAGAAGGCTGACAGAATGGCTAAAAGGATGATCAATTTCAAGTGTCACTCCTGGCGTGTTTTTAGCCTTATGTAAAAGGAGTTCCTGACAAGTAACCCTGTTAGTGCCCTCAAAATGTCTCCTATTATTAAATATTGGGAATAAGCTGAAATAATGAAACAAGTTTTTTTTTTTTTCCTGTCTTGAGAGGTTGGTTTAGAAGATGATTAGTGTCTATTACTGACTTACAGGTGGGCGTAAGCACTTGGACCAGTAAAACCTTGAAAGAAATGAACACATATCAGGAGAACTTCTTTTCCTTAATGAATTTGTATGGAGCAAATGAGATATCTCTAGTCATTTTCTATGTTATTGCATAACATTTTACTGAATAGGTAAAATCTCAACTCTCTCTTCTTCCTCCTCCCAAATTTGATTCTAATTTGTTACTGTAATCCTGGGTAGATAACCGCTATTACAGGGACCCCCTACCTGGCCTATAGGGATGGAGAAAACAGGAGAGCAGCTACTCCATTCAAAGGAGTAATTGCTTCTTGATGCCATAGTTTCTATCCTTTGAAACATGAGATCTACACAAATTTACTTAATTTCATGTTAAGTAACCAAAAAAAAAAAAATTGGCCTGGGGGAAAAAAAAGCAAGCAAGAAAAGGAGACAAAAGAAGAGCTATCTGCAGGGGCCTCCCTGGTGGGGCAAGAGGTTAAGACGCAGCTGTGAAGCTATCCGCTGTGAAGCTCTCCGCTGCCATTGCAGCAAAAGTTCGATCCCTGGCCAGGGAGGTGACCCACATGGCACAGCAAACCTCTCCTGCTTCGCCTGCTGCTCCCCTCAGCAGTGTATTTCAGTACTCTGCTCCCCACTCTGTCTCTGGTGAATCCTCTCACCCCTCGTATCTCTGGACTGCATCCCAGCTCTTGTATGCATAAATAAATAAATCTTAAAAAAAAAAGAGTTATCTGCAGGTTTAAAGTAGCATAGGCAGTTTGCTTGTGATTGCTACCATAGATATTTTAAATTCTGGAGATAGAGTGTGGTAATTTTGTTACTCCTGGAAATCCTAATGTTACCATAGTGTTCTCACAGAAGTTTGAGCACAAACTCTTTTCTAGATGAATATTCATCCACTCAATTAAAACTCTGTAACTCATCAGAATGTGAAATTCTGAACCAAGACTGAAAACAATAAACTGACTAATTAAATCATATCACCTACTGTTAAAATACAAAGAGCTTTTAATTTATAAAGCTAATTGGATCGGAATCCAGCTAAACTCAAATCAGTCATATTCTAATTGCTCTTTTACTTTACAAAATATCAAAGACCTCAAGATATTTCTATGGTGACAGTTTTTAACAAGTTGTGCAGATCTCAATAAAAGCCTACATTAGAGTAGTAGTATTTGAAAGAATTAAGTGTAACAGGCCAGGGCCTCCCTGTAGGTGCAAAGGGTTAAACACCACACTATGAAGCAATCCGAAGTCTCTGCAGCATGAGTTTGGTCCCCGGGCGGCCAGGGAGCAACCCACATGACAAAGCAGACCTCTCCTGTCTTGCCCACTGCTCCCCTCAGCAGTGTATTTCGGTCAGTCTGCCTGGTCTGTTCCCCGCTTTGTCTCTGGTGAATCCTCTTACCCTGTGCATCTCTGGCCTGTACCCCAGCTCTTGTATGCATAAATAAATAAATCTTAAAAAAAACTGTAACAGGCCAACTTTATGGGATTGGTTCAGAATGAATTAGAGAGGAAGAATTTGTAAAGGACTTTAAAAAACAGTAGGCTTCATTGTCTGCACACTATTATCTAACAGTCTCATAAAGTGTTTTTATAAAATTTGTGTTTGGAATATTGTCTGAAACACATATTTTATAAGCCAAGTTGTTTTCAATTTTTGAACCAGTTAGAAATCATTCCCTTTGTCTTAATAGAGCTGTCAGGCTGTTTATAATCATGTGGACTTTGATGTCTATCAAGAATTGACACGCAAAGAGAATGTTGGAAGACCTGTTTGACATGGTGCTCCCCCACAGATGCAAAGTGACTGACTTAACCAAGTGGAAAAGCATGAACAGACAATGTGACATGAAGTAGGGGACATATGCTAGTGTGTCTGGTGTGAATGCCATTGATGTTTGAACATTTAACTGTGAACCCTTCTATTTAGATATAGTTCTCAGACATTCGCCTTCAAGGAGGGCTCAGATCTCGGATGTGCTTCCTTTCATAATCTAAATTAAAATAACCTCAAACAGACTTGGGAGTCACTTTCAGTTTTCCTCATGCATGAGTTTCCTCTAGCTTTTACCCTGCACCTTGAAACTGTGAGGCTTCTGAGATTTCTTGGGTGTTCTGACAAACCCCATGTCCTTCAGTCCCTTTCAGGCCTGTCAGGAAGCTCAGCCAGTTTAGTCCTCAATGTGGAGGCTTATCAGAACACTAATCCCTATCCATGGTGGCCTCTCAATAAAATGAAATAGGGTCTCCCTGGTGGCGCAGTGGTTGAGCGTTGGGCTGCGAAGCTGCCTGCAGCCTCTGCAGCGCTGGTTCGATCCCCGACCACTGGGAGAGGGTCCCACATGGTGCGCAGACCTCTCCTGCTGCCTGCTGCTCCCCTCAGCAGTGTACTTCGTCAGTCTGTCTGTTCTGCTCCCCGCTCTGGCTCTGGCGAATTCTCTCACCCTCCCTTGCTTCTGACTGTACCCAGTGCTTGTATAAATAAATAAATAAATAAATCTTTAAAAAAAAAATAATAAAATGAAATGAAATAATATCCAGGAGTGGGATATAGTCCTTAAATAAGACTCCAGACGTCTGCACTTATCTGGGGAGTGTCTTCTGGGTAGCTGCAGCCTGCAGGGCTGACTGGAAAGTCCTAAGGCCTTTCCTTTCTTTTTGCCAGCCAAGTGAGCTGTGCAGGGTGTCCCTACTTTCCCAGCTCAGTGCTGCAGCTGGTCAGGAGCAGATGCCTAACAGAACAGGTGACTTAAAACTTCTTGGGTTCTGTCAGTTATGCACTCTGTCTGGTGACCTTTCCTTCATGTCTCTTTATTAGGTGACCATTTATAGGTGCAAACAATGTCCCATTATCACACTTTTGCTTTGTCTTTTGCCAGCCTTGTGTCAGGCTTCAGTCTGTCAGTAACCTGTCAGGAGGCTCAAAATCAACACTCCCGTTCATTGTTTCCTTCACACATCTCCTCCCTACTTGGCACTGTGAGAGCCTCAGTGCCATGCTTAGGGTGCCATTGTGTGGCACAAAGGAAGACAGGGTTAGGAGAGGCTAAGAACTCAGTCACCTGTCAACGATTATGTCTCTGTGAGGCCATTTCAACCAGGCTTTGTTATCTGTTTTTTTTTTTTATGTCCTCCCCTCCTCATATCCTACTTCTCATTTATCCTCACATGCACAAGTGAGAGCTGTGGTAAATGAGAGATGAGATTTTAACTTGAATAACTTTAGGACTTGAGAGTTGAAGGTCAATAGCAATAACAATGCAATGAATGGGAAGAAAAAAAATGATTGCAATTAAATTGCCACCAATATATCTCTGTGGGAAAGGTGATAATGAAACAATGGGCTTGGAAGAAAATTCATAAGACTCCTTTTAGGTTTTACATGAGAGAAGAAATAATCTATTTTTGTTTTAGGTATTGACATATGGTTTCTGGAAACAAATGGTCTTGTCATATGATTATACTTTCTTTTCTTCAAATATTTCACTGCTGTCTCTGTCTCTCTGTTTCTGTCTCTCTTTCCTAGATGTAGAAAATTAGTTCTTGACTCAATGGTACTAAGTTCAAAAAAGCTAAGTTTGGTCAAGATGTCCTGCAATCTCAACATGTTTCAAACCTCAGTTTGTTTCTTTAAACAATGAGTTGAATGTATGTACACGGGGCTTTTTAACAATTTCTGTCATATCTTTGCCAAGACAGGTATCGTCTAATGTAAATACAGTCTGAAATGCTCTTGGCAGCACCCTGTAATTCTTTTTCTCAACACCAATTTGGGCAGTGTTAGCATAACATAATCAACACTATCCTGATAATTTTTATTACTTAATCTGCTAACTTATTTCCAATTTGTGGTACTTTAAAAATCTTTTCTTTTTCTTTTGAAATCTTTTCCCTGAAACTGGAACATTTTATAATTAGGTTGTATGATAACGTCAGTAAATTAAAAAAATCTCTGGACTTAACCCTTTATGTAGTATCTTTGGAGTGTGACTTCCAAGGAGTGAGAATGCGTGCCCTGAGAATTTTTGTGTAGACTGCATTTAAAAATTGTGTGTGGGCCTCCTGGTGGCCTAGGGGGTTCAGTCTCAGTGCTATCACTGCTATGGCCTGAATTCTATGCCTCGCCAAGGAGATAACCCACATATGGTGCAGCAGACCTCTTCTGTCTCACCCATTGCTCCCCTTAGTGGTGTATTTCAGTAAATCTACCTGTTCTGCTCCCTGCTCTGTCTCTGGTGAATCCTCTCAAGCCCCGCGCCTCGGGCCGACACCCTAGGTCTTCTACGTCCAAAAAAAAAAAAAAAAAAAAAAAATGTGTGGACACAGATTCTACAGTTCTGTGATATTTCCATGTTATTCATATTTTTTCCTTGCTGCCAGCATTTATATTTTGGACTGCATTTATAAGTATTCTGGAGAAAGATGGTTTCTGTAATAAGTAGTGCTGGGAAAATTGGAAAGCCACATATAAAAGAATGAAGTTGGATTACTTGCTAACTTGATACACAAAGATAAATTCCAATGTATTAAAGATTTAGATATAAGACCTACAACAATAAAATACATAGAAGAAAGCTCTATGGCTATACATTCCATGATATCAACAGTAAAGATATTTTTGGTGACTCAAAAATGGCAAGGGAATTAAAAAAACAAAATAGGGCCTTCCTGGTGGCGCAGCAGTTGAGCGCTGGGTTGCGAAGCTGCCTGCGGCCTCTGCAGCGCCGGTTCGATCCCCGGCTGCTCCCCGGCCACAGGAGGAGGGTCCCACATGGCGCGCAGACCTCTCCTGCCGCCCGCTGCTCCCCTCAGCAGTGTACTTCGGTCCTTCAGCCTGTTCTGTTCCCTGCTCTGGCTCTGGTGAATTCTCTCACCCTCCCCGCGCTTCTGACTGTACCCAGTGCTTGTATAAATAAACAAACAAATAAATAAATAAATCTTTAAAAAAATAAAAAACAAAATAAACAATCCTTATTGGGCTGGTTTTGCCTGATCTTATATTCCACAAGTAAGTGATATCATCTGGTATTGTGTCTTACTTTCTGACTTATCCTGCATTGTAAGAAAATCCCTTCTAGTTCCATCCATGCAGTTGCAAAAGTCAAGAATTTATCTTTTTTTTATAGCTGGAAAATCTCTTCTCAACTCCCTGTTCAGTGATGCATTGGTGGCATGAAATCAACTATGATAGGAGTATCCACATATGGAAATTTGAAATTGCTTTAAATGAGGTTGGGAGGTGTGGGATAGGGAAGGAAGCCAGTAAAGGATCACCATCATACTACTCTGATACTAAATTAAAATGCTAATGAGACAAAGATATTAAAGTGAACATTTATTCCTTTAAATATAGTTAATAATGTATGTGAAAACACTTTGTAATCATGAAGTATATAAAATATAATTCTTCAAGCATTAGCTTATTACAACTCACAAAACATAAAACAAACAAAATTTCTGCCAGTTTAATTGCAATTAAACTGGTAATATGCTATAAAATAATTGTGGAAAGGGAATTCTTCAGTTGTTCTGATATAACTGTAGCTGATATTAGGCAAAACCATCTCAGAGTAGAGTTCAGTTTTCATTTTTTTAATTTCCTTTCCCAAGATGCCTAGTTAATTGTATTGTGACTCAAGTCTTCTGTTTGTTCTCTCATAGGCAGATATAAAATATGTTATTGGGTGAAGTCACCCAAATGTTTAATATTCTCCTTTCTGGAGGATGTTGTGATAAAAATAGATCAATCCAATAGAAGGAAGCCCTAACAAAAATATCAATAATTTTCAGTTTGTCTGAGCATTTTCAAGGAGCACCAGGGTCTCCAAACTTTAAAAAAATCAGCAACAAACTTATTAAAAGTGCAATGTCTTGAAACCCTGTTTTAGGGTTGGGAGGGTCTCCGCAGTTCCTTTAGCAGTCTCTGGGTGCCATGACCAGTGCCCAGGTTCTGCGGAATCCAGTGAGGAAAATTGGCCTGAAGGTTGCTTTATACCTCATCTCCGATTCCAGAAAGATGATGAGTCCTAGATTTGAAAGCTGAGGTTCTGAAATCCCTAGTATGGTAGATAGAATGACACTCCCCTGCAAAAAAATGATGTTCCCATCCTAATTCCTGAAACCTGTGAAGTTACTCTACATGGCAAAAGAGGCTTTGCAGATATGAATACATTAAGGATCTTGGGATGATTATCCTGTATTTCCTGGATTGGCCTAATGAGATCACAAAGGTCTTTATAAAAGATGGAGGCAGGAGGATCCGAATGAGAGTGGTGGGAACGATGGTAATGGAGGTCCCCGTGATGTGAGGAAAGGGCTATGAACTGAGCAATGAAAGTGGTTTCTAGAAGCCAAAAAATGAAAGGAAAATGATTTCCCTTCAAGCCTCCAGAAAGAATATAATCCATTTTAGACTTTTGAACTCTTGAACTGAAAGATACATTTGTGTTGTTGTAAACACTAAGTGTGGGGCGATTTGTGACATCCACAATAGGAAACATACCAAAGTACTAGGTTCTGGTCTCTCACTTGAAGGTGCCATTTGTACTTGCTGTTTGTGGTGCTGTTTTGTGATTCCCTCGAACTGCTCAGGGACAGTAATAAATGCAGCTCCAGGAGTTCTACATGTGACTTTAAATGAGCTCAAAGAACTTTCTGTGCTGATGCATTCATTTTAATTTAAAAGGATTTTATTCTAACTTAGCACACAAAAAACATTAACAATTTCTAATATATGGAGGCTTTTCAAAGTTTATTATCTTCCCGCTAACCTGATTTTTACAAGATAAGCATTTTCTATTATAAATGAATTAGGTATTCATTATAGAAAATTGGAAATAGATCTGGAAGGAAAAAGAAAAAAAAAATCCTTTTTCCCATTATCGGAGAAAACCACTCAACATTTTGATATATTTCCTTACAGTGTTTTCTGTGCACAGTTTGTATATTCATCACACTCATTTATGTATATAACATTTGTGTCTTGCTATTTTCACTTAATATTACATCAATACTTTGTGCTTATGAGCTCATTGTAACTATAACTTTTGCTGTTCTCTAATTTGGGAACTGTATCAATAAGAGTTCTTGCTTGAAAATGTAAGAAATCAACTCTGGCTGATGGAAGCAGAAAAGCATGGTATTAAAGGGGTATTCCAGTGGCTTATGGAACTGATAGAAGCCTGGGGAATCATGGGAGGCAAGATGTAGCCATGATCACACTGTAATGCCCTGAGCTTCCGAGATTGGGCTCTCACTTCTGACTGTGTCATCCTTAAGGGTTTCCCCAATATCCCAAGAGACCCAAGAAGAATTGTGCCTTTCTTTGTGGTGGGAGGTTTCCTGCATAGCAACTTGCTTTTGACCTTATAGAGAGTATTCCTGCATTGGGCTTCATAACATTCTTCAATTGGCTGGTCCCCTATATTTTTATGGGATTTATATGACACTCTATCTATAGACTATACAGGTATCTTTCCAAGGCTTTTAGGATAACTTTTATCTTGACTTCCAGATTGTATCATCATAATATAGAGTAAAATGTAGAATGTAGAGTAAGATCATGATGTTGTGTGAAAGGAAGCGGTGTTCAAATATTTTGGAGAACAAACTGTGGCACAGAGCTAGAGATTTTAGACATTTCTAAGACAGAAAAGTAAAGATATGTTAGGCTCTTTGCCAGATTATAGAAAACTGTTTCTGGTCCTTTGGCTTTTAGGGGTACAGAGAGCCGGACATTATTTTAAGATTGAAAGCTATATATTACATGCCAGGTACTGTGTTTATTTGCTTTGGGAGTGAAGGCACAGCTGGAACACCACCTTCAAATCCAGCAAACAACTGATGAAGCTGATATGTGCTCACTACCCTAAGTTCTCTAAGATCCAAGTATGCTCTGCAAGGGTTAAGTGGAAATGTTCAATGGAATTTTCTATTCATTTGTCCCACAGATATGTATTGAGTGCTGGGCCTGTTGTATACTCTTGAGATACATCAGTGAACAAAGTAGTCAATATTTCCTGTCAGCACGTGACTTACGTTCTAGTGTGAATCATCCCCTCTGCACTTTTCAGTTCTAGAGGAAATAACTAATTCCTGAAATTTACTATTTTCGTGGATGGAGACAGGAGATTTCCAGGTGACCTTCCTGCTTAATAGTACTTACTCCCTGCACTTGTCCTTAGTGTGAGTGGTAGCACCCCAAAGGGCATTTTGGAAATTTGTGGGTACATTTTTGATTGCTCGAATAATTGAACAGTTTTACCAGATTTAGTATATAAAAATATCAGAGGTGTTTGTCATTGTGCAGTGTGTAAGGCTGGCTTCTATAAGAAAATCATCCTACTCCTGACCAATTACAGCTGGCATTCAGATATTATATAGCCTGAAACCAAACTTCACCTTTCACAAAAATGCTTATTATTTTTTGCATAATATTAATAGCTTTGAATCTTCTCGGCATGAAACTACCATGTAAATTGGGAGTTGATTTTACTTTATCTGTTTGAAACTTTTAAAGAATTGCACGCAATTTTACAAAATCCCATCAATGATGGTAATGTTGTCTCTGGTCCTTGAGTGGTCAACATGACACACATATATCAGTCTTCACTGGCAGCTGCTATAACACTCAGTGATTCTATGTGTGGGGCAAACATCTGATTAACTCATTATAACTTCTAATTTCATCATGCCCAAATATTTCCTTTATGATACCATGAATTAATTACCTTTTATTTCTTCTTCACATGGCAGGTAGGCCATTCCATTGCCCTTTAAAAAATTATGTGTGGGGCCTCCCTGGTGGCGCAGTGGTTGAGGCTGCCCACAGCCTCTGCAGCACCGGTTCGATCCCTGGCTGCCGGAGAGGGTCCCATATGGTGCGGCAGACCTCTCCTGTCTTGCCCGCTGCTCCCCTCAGCAGTGTATTTTGTCAGTCTGCATGTTCTGTTTCCCGCTCTGGCTCTGGTAAATTCTCTCACCTTCCCGTGCTTCTGACTGTACCCAGTGATTGTATAAATAAATAAATAAATCTTTAAAAAAAATTATGTGTGTAGGTTCGTTGGGGGGGGGAGATAGAAAGAGAGAGAGAGAGAGAGAGAGAGACAGAGAGAGACAGAGAGAGAAAGAAATATGATGATGTCTCTGGTGCCTCTCTTTAGAAGGGCACTAATGCCATCATGAGGGCCCAACATTCATGATCTAATCTAACCCTAATTGTCTCCCAGCAACCTCAACTCCAAACACCATCACATCACATATCAGAGACTGGAGCTTTAACATATGGCTTTTGGAAGGACACAGTTTGGTTCACAGCATCTTGTATCTTCAGTACCATTTTCAAAGTCCAATTATTCCTCAGTTAACTAATGTTCTAATTTTAAAATGTGGTGTATGGTGATGGTGAGCATAGGAATTCCAATGATATTGTCATTCACAAAATAAGCAATTACTTTTAGCTCTGATTGTTTGCATCACTTCCTCAATATCTAACAGTCCAGGTATACACATCTGATATTTAAGCCTGTGTTGTAGGCGACCCTTCCTCTCTTTCACCATGGAAGGTGGGCTCTTAATTCTTTATCTCTTGTGATTTCTCCTAAATCCAACAGATGTTCAGGTACCCAATGTTTTACCATAGTCAAAACAATCTCAATTGTTTACCATAAAGATGTTTGGATATTTTTCTTCAATTTTCTTGCTATTTCAAATGGCACCAATAGCCTCCCCGGTGGCGCAGTGGTTGAGCGCTGGGTTGCGAAGCTGCCCGCGGCCTCTGGGGCGCCGGTTCGATCCCCGGCTGCTCCCCGGCCACCGGAGGAGGATCCCACATGGTGCGCAGACCTCTCCTGCCACCCGCTGCTCCCCTCAGCAGTGTACTTCAGTCCTTCTACCTGCTCTACTCCCCACTCTGGCTCTGGTGAATTCTCTCACCCTCCCGCGCTTCTGACTGTACCCAGTGCATGTATAAACAAAACAAACAAACAAATATAATAAATAAATAAATAAATAAAAACATGCCTCTATAAAAAAACAAAAAACAAAAAACAAAAAAAAACAAATGGCACCAATAAATAGCAAAGTTTCCACTTATTTCCTAGTATAGAGTCTCAGAAGTAATGTTCTGAGGACAAAGGTTCTGCAAAAAAAATTAGGATGTGTGATATCTACTGTCAAATTGCTTTTTAAAATATTTGTGGCAATTTATTTTCACTCCAGTAATGTTTGAATGATCCTGACTTGCTGTGTTCTCACTCCCACTGGCCTGACCTAAGACATTTCCCTTTCTGTCAAAAGCCTTATTCTTCTCAGAAAACAACAACTTTTTCTTTTAAAGAAAGCATTTCTTCCATTCCTTTCTTGATTTCTCTTACTTTCTTCTCAAGCTCCTTAAGAATGGACATGCCGAGAAGTGCACACTATCACTTTTTTTGTGTTCTTGCCCAAAATACATAATCTCAGTCTGATTATGTGAGATTGTTGAACTTAGTCTGAATCCTCTACCAAAGAATTGACCTTCAAAAGTGTCAAGATCATAAAAATGCAAAGGCAGACTGAAGAACTGTCTCGCTAGAGGGGACTAAGAGACAGGACAGCTAATGCAAAGTAGAATCCTTAACAAACCTAGACCAGAAAAAGACTATTAGTGGGAAAACTGGTGCAATTTCAGTAAGGTCTCTAGATTAATTTATAATATAATATAATGTTGCTCATTCCTGGCTTTGAGAATCACACTTGATTTTAGAAAGTGTAAACAAGCTGGGTACTGTGTTATGTGGTACTCTTCTGGGCTAGTGTGACTTTTACGTAAATCTAAACTTATTTCAAATAAAGTTAAAGCACTTATAGTTTGTAGTGCTTTTATCTTGTTATGTTTTGATAGAAAACAGTAAAAGAAAAGAAACAGTAAAAGTTAGTGTAGAGGTCCTGGTTTTATTTTTTTCTCCCCATAACTTTACTAATGTCTTCTTCCTCTGTGACAGTAAAGAGGGGACTTGAGAACGCAACTCACCATCCTGCACTTAAGGCAGACATTACTAACTGCTCAGGCCACTCTCCCCTGCTGAGCCTTGTTCCTGCCATGGTGGCCTGATTGATGGTCGTGCTTGTTAAGATGCGTTTACCATCTTTGCATGATGGAACATCTCACTGATATCTAATTCTTAGATTCTGAGATTTGATTTGAAACAATGTGCCTGCTCCAATGCACATCTCCAAAACACATGCTTCATTTTTCCCCTAATGTTCTCTTTAGATAACTCCAGCACCCTTCCTACATTTCATTCATCACCATGTACAAGGTTCTCTTTAAGCTGACTGTGCTCGACACAGTTCTGGTTATTTCAGGAACAAAAGAGAAATGAAACACCTGGCTCCTGCCTTCAAAGAAACCAAGTGAAGAAACACAATATAAAAGCAAGAAAAAAGACAAATAGTGAATAAAAACTACATAATAATTAGGGCATGAAGACTAAATGACTGACTTCTTAGAGCATTACAAATACGAATGATTTGTAGAGCCAGGTGAGTTGAGTTTGAAAAGTTGAGTTTTCTTTTTTTTCCCCCCAAAGATTTATTTATTTATTATTATTATTTATTTATTTATTTATTTATTTATTTATACAAGTACTGGGTACTGTCAGAAGCGTGGGAGGGTGAGAGAATTCACCACAGCCAGAGCAGGGAGCAGAGCAGGCAGAAGGACCGAAGTACACTGCTGAGGGAGCAGCGGGCGGCAGGAGGAGAGGTCTACGCGCCATGTGGGACCCTCCTCCTGTGGCCTGGGAGCAGCCGGGGATTGAACCGGCGCTGCAGGGCTGCGGGCAGTTTCGCAACCCAGCGCTCAACCGCTGCACCACCAGGGGAGGCCCTAGAAGTTGAGTTTTCTATCTTGGTGCAACATTCCCCAGGTCTCACAAACATGTGACTATACATGAGGATCTTATGAATAGCGACAACATAAATTTAACTCTACCTTATCTTTCAGAGAACTGTGCTCCTAGTGTTTCAAGATGTCAACTATTAGCAATCACCTCCCAGCCCTTTTCTCTGTTCCTTGTTGATTTCTATTGCCCAGATTCACTTGCAGTGCTTGCTCCCCACACTCTCTGCAGCCCAAAGTCTGGGCAAGGGAACTGATGTCTCAGTAGAGGTCACTCTACTTCTGCTGTTTGTAGATTATTTTTTTAAAGACTTATTTATTTATACATACAAGAACTGGAGTACAGGCTAGAGGTGTGGGGGCGGGGTGAGATGATTCACTAGAGACAGAGTGGGGAACAGAACAGGCAGACTGACTGAATACACTGCTGAGGAGAATAGTGGGTGAGACAGGAGAGGTCTGCTGGAACCATGTGGGTAGCTCCCTGGCCAGGGATTGATCTCGTGCTGCAGTGGCTACAGATAGCTTCATAGTACTGCGACTTAACCCCTTGTGCCACCAGGGAGGCCCCTACTTCTGCTGTTTGCTGGATCTCATGGGGACAGAGTCACACCGAGGTCTGCACAGACTTCTCCACTCTTCACCTCTCTGTATCCCACCTGTCATCTAGACACCACTAACACTCCTTGTACACAAATCCCAAAGAATTCTTTAGAAATTAGAGTGTAAATGAGGGCATGTGGAGTTGGATGAGAGAGCAACATTCAGTATCGACACCATAGGTTTCTCCTCCTGACATTCATGCTAAAAACACAAACAAAACAAACAAAAACAACCCTCCTCAAGTCCAATAACCATCATAAAGATTTAACCTTGGTGGAGCTATTAGTTTAGCTATCAGACTAATTTAGATATTTCAAGATTTTCCAGATTGAGCCCAAGGTTTACCATCTCTTTATGTCTTACTTGGTACCATTATTTTTCTTTTAGTGATTAAAAATTCTGAAATGTGCTTTCTTTTGGGTTGCATGGGTTTATTCACTGAGGAGATACCTCTGCTAGCCAATATTGAGAATCTGCAAAGTACTTCTCTATGTATAATGCCATGGAAAACAAGGCAATGGATAGAGATGCACTCTGGATTCAGTAACAGGAAGAATTTTTTTTTATTTCCAGATTTTTTTATTTCCAGGTTTCACTTAAATTATTTGTTCATCCTCATATGATGGGCTTGACCATTTTAGCAACCTACTCTTGGAGTAAGTTAACATCTAGGCTAATCTTTGTTGATTTCTCATTTTACCACCCTGGTTCAACCTAGTTTCTAGTTTCTTGTCTCTTAAGTAAATGGTTTCTATAACTTTATAGCATTACTGTTTCTGATGAAAATTTTTTTAAAAATTAAAATTTTTAAGAAAAGTTTTAAGGAAGTGTGGATGTGGGGTCTCCCTGGTGGCACAAGGGGTTAAGTCTCAGCACTATCAAGCTATTGGAAGCCACTGCAGCATGAGTTTGTTCTCCAGCCAGGAAGCTACCCACATGGTACAGCAGACCTCTCCTGACTTGCCTGCTGCTCCCCAAGCAGTGTATTTCAGTCAATCTGCTTGTTCTGCTCCCCACTCTGTCTCTGGTGAATCCTCTCACCAACCCTCCTTCCCCCCACACACACTTTGGCCTATACCCCAGCTCTAGTATGCATAAATAAATAAAATAAACCTTTAAAAATAAAAATAAATTTTAAAAAAGTGTGGATGTGGATATTGAGGGTCTGGAAGTGGCTTCCCCAAAACTTCCTAAATTCGCATATATTCATATAGTGTCTGGAAATTCTTATGTTGAATATCAGGTATCTGTGAGACTTAAAGACATAGTTATGCAGTAATATCTAATAGCAGAGAAATAAGTTCTAGAAAATGTTAAAATAGTGACTATTGAGTTTACAACTTATATATATGATAGCTACCTTGTTTTAGTAAAAATAAGAAAAATGGAAGATCAAAGCTAGTGAGGAAAAATGATGTCTGCTAACTAAATACTGTGGATTAACCCCATTCCTTGTTTATGAGTTCACTTAAAGTTACTCAAGCTCAGATTTCTAATTCATCAAGTGGCATTTTACTTTGTGAGTGCTTACTCTGAACACTTTAGTCTCTGTTGCAGGGGCTTTAGGTAGGTATTAAATTTTCTGCATCTTTGCTTAATATTCTCACATTTGCTTTCTTCTTCAAAACATGTTGCATTAGCAATTTCCTGCTTCACTGCTCCTCTCTATAAACAAGCTATAAGTTTTTGTGGTCTTACAGCAGAGTTGAGTAACAGCGCTTCCATGTCTCTTCATAAAAATTGGCCTTCTTTTTCTTGCCTCGTGTCTACCTTACCATGGACACTTAGGCTTTGAGGGTATGTAAGTGGTAACAAAAGAATCCAAGAAGGACACTCCATCACTTTACAGTAGCTCAGTTTCCCTGTAATTCCTCTTGACCCTACACTGAGTACACTAGTCACTCATCTACATTGTGGGAAATGACTGAAATTGACTGTACTGGCACCTATATAAGTAGTTTCTATTTTTGAATATTAATAAACTGTTCTAATATCCCCAGTCTCTAAAATTCCCACAATGCAGTTGTAGCTTTAGGATCTGAGAAAACTCTTGATGATGAATGCTATTTAGCAATGCTTTGGAATAATTGTGTTTTTTTCCAATGTATACACATTGGAAAAGTCATATTCATCACCAACTACAATTTAATTTAATCAAACTCCTAGTCCCTGGTACTAAGTGATTCCAAAAAGCTCTCTGTACAGGATTCTGATTAAACAATGAAAAACTGTGGGTCATTTGATACTATATTGTTCTTATTAATACATATTTTGAGGGGATAAGTATCTGCCCCTAATCTTTAATCTTGGTTTGCTTACCACCTCCTAATTAATTAGTAAGAAGTCTTCATAATATCAGTTAAATATTATGAATAAGTAATTTTTATGTGGCCTGTGTTTATTGGATGAGTATATTCAATCTATAAACAACTTGGTTTACATTTAGCTTGTGGAAAACCTCGCAATAAACTGGGGACTGGAATCAGGGCACAATAACCAAGTAGTCACAGA
>NW_026555331.1:91206564-91228564 GCF_014898055.3 Talpa occidentalis
GTTCTAGGATCTGTATTTTAACAGGCAACTCCCTCACCCCTGCCCCAAGCTTTGCGTGCAAGCAAGCCTCACTCATACCTTGAGAAATGCTAGCACACAAAAACAAAGCATAAAATTCTGCTTTAGTATTTTACAATGTCCACATTAAAGTTTAGATCTTTTCCATCCAACAAATGCTGTGCTTGGGCCAGGAATGGAAAGATGAATTGGTCCTTTCCAAATGAGATCAAAGGGAAAAGCAGTCAAAAAGGCAACAGTGACCACATACTTTAAGTGGATTGTACATGTGTGTCACCGCTTAAAATGTAGAACAGCATTGATTACATACCATGAATCTCTAACAGCTATAGAGGAACACAGGTTCTTACAATAATAGTAGCTCTACCTATCAAGTTTCTACTATATGCTAGGTGCTAAGATAGACACTTTTCAAACTGTAACACCCAAGAAACTTGCATCGTTCATTTTTGCACCCGCTTTTTACATATTTGGAAATTGGCTCAGAGGATTAAATAATATTTAAGTGCAAGATCTAAAGTGAGTGGACTGTGCATCTAGGGTCTGCCTCATACTAAAACCTGTTTTCCTGCTAAAACAGCTACTCCTTACATTTACAGATGTTGGGGGTTTACAATGTATTTTCAGTGTTCTAGTTGATTCTCATTACAATGGTAAAAATATATGTATATATTTTTAACTTCTGTCTTGTTGATATATATATATAACATCAGCTAAGTTACACTTAGTTGAAAACCAAAAACAACCCCATGATCTTTGTGGTTTATAAGAACAAAGCCTTGCTTCTTGCTCACAATAACGTCTGCCCTGATTCTGGGTGGTGCTACTCTTGTGGCAAAGGCAATAGAATTCACCTTACAGCTCTCTACTCAAAGCTTGCACTTGAAAGTGACATAGGTCACTACTTCTGAAATGCACAAAACAAGTCACATGGCTAGGAGGCTGTCCAGATGCTACTAAGAAATGATACTTCTTCCCAAAGTGAGTGGATTTGGCACAATGAAGTACTTCTGCAGCTAACAATCTTTTTGAACTCTGAGGTTGTGTCATTTTCTGATGGCAGCAGGCACATTGGCAATGAATGTTCATGGCATTAAGACAGGATCTAAGGATACAGGACAAGACATGTGGAGGCTTGTTTCTCTGGAGGCTCAGCAGTGTAACTTTTTTCCCAGAAATTGTTGTTTCCCAGAAACAAGAAACTATGTTGAGGTGTGCAGACTGACCTGCCTGAAACAGAGGTTCTCACAGGCAATTTGAATAATTTTATATCTGTCTTTGTATTTGTGGAGCCCAACCTAAGGGTAATATTTGAACCCCAGTAGCAATTATTGCATAAACCAGTATCTTTCCACTTGTAAACTGTGTGGGCTGGGAGTTCTAAAGAATATTATAAGTAATTCATCACTGACAACAAAAGTCTTTAAATAATTGGCATTTTTAATAGAATATATTTAAGAATATCTTTTAAATACCAGCAAGCCTATTGTCTTGCAGTCTGATGTTTTCTTGAACAGGAGAGAAAGGGGTGGGGCTACTGCTACTTCCTGAAGAATTGTGTTTAACTATGAATACACCCATCGCTATGATTCACATGTATGAACTTCAATTTACATGTGTTATGCCAGAAGAACAGGTTGAGAATCACTTATCTAAATCACGACCATATTTATCCTTCTATATCATTGCAAATAATTCTAGCCAGTCAGCCCCCCAAGAACAAGAACAAAGTATTTCCCCCTTTTTCTTGTATTGATCCCAGCTTTAATCTCATGCTATTAGGAGAAATCATCACGTGGCACAGCTAGGGAACTTTTTTCCCGAGTAATGGCCTTAAGACATAAAAAAAAAAGCATTTCATCTATTAATTTTTTAAGTCATAAAAAGAACTAAATGAAAGATGAAAATTTCCCATTCATCTCATAAAGATCTGCAAACAGAAAGTATTTGGGAATAATTATAGTAAAGCTTGCAGGCTGCCAAGAATGAATTAGTTTTAGTGACTCTAGTTAGTTCAGAAGAAATAAAGTAGCAGTATCTAAGGATTAGCTTCTTCCCACCCCTTGATCTGGAGCCAGGCGCAGACAATGATCACCTCTGCAGTAACATTTTTTTTTTTTTTAATTTTTTTTTTTTTAAATTTTTTTTTTTTTAATAGAGGCATGTTTTTTATTTATTTATTTGGTTGGTTGGTTGTTTGTTTTGTTTATACATGCACTGGGTACAGTCGGAAGTGCAGGAGGGTGAGAGAATTCACCAGAGCCAGAGCAGGGAGCAGAGCAGGCAGAAGGACCGAAGTACACTGCTGAGGGGAGCAGCGGGCGGCAGGAGAGGTCTGCGCGCCATGTGGGACCCTCCTCTGGTGGCCGGGGAGCAGCCGGGGATCGAACCGGCGCCGCCGAGGCCGCGGGCAGCTTCGCAACCCAGCGCTCAACCGCTGCGCCACCGGGGAGGCCCTGCAGTAACATTTGTGGTCAGAATTCAAGTGGTAAAAGACTCCCATCTCTCAAATAGAGGCCCAGAGCTTCAAAAACGAAAAAAAAGGAATTACTTGTTCAATGACCAACATAAATTTTATTTCCCTAGATTTCAACTCAAGTGTTTTTGGGTTACATAGTAACAAAATGTGAATGGATACAGAAAAAGCACAAGCATATTTTAGATATTCTGGTCCTAACTTAAAACATAAAATTCTAAGAAATCTGAGTTTACATTTATGATGGTAGTAGCTCCTAAGTGAGGAAAAGAGAAGGGTTTTTATTTTCTTTAAAAGGCAAGCAAGCCTCTGAAACCTACCTTAAAACAAAGACAATGTATATGCTCATTTTGCCCTTTGAAATAAATAGGAGTTAAATTTCACAGATATACCAAGGAGGAAAATACTAGTATTCCTAGTTCTTACAGAAACAACCAAGTACTAGACAACTGTGCTGGGGGGAAGGAGGGGAGGCAGGGGAAGCAGATAAATGATTCAAATACACACTCATTTCCCCATAACAAGGGGAAATATTTTATTTTTCCATGTGATGCTAAATAGTCTTTCTATGCTAGCTGATTGCATGAATGATCTGAGTCAGATGAGGTCCACCATTCTATATAAATGATATTTTGCATATTAAATCCTTCATAAAGGCTCTGCAATGATGGCAATGATGGCATGTCTAGGAAGTGAAAATATATGTATAATTGAAAAATAATTACAATCTCTGGGAAACAAGAGCTATTTATTTCTGTCAAGGAAATCAATTTCACACAGATCATTTCAAGAAAGATCAATGCCTGAATTTTATTAGGAAAGACAGAATGATTCATTCTCTTGGCAGTAAACTAATTCTTCACTAAAAAAGAGGACAGATTTCCATTTAAAAGAAGGAACGTACCATGGAATATTACTCAGCATTCAAAAAAGATAAACACATGCAATTTGCAGCAACATGGATGGCGCTGGAAGGGATCATGCTCAGCGAAATAAGCCAAAAAGAAAAAGAAAAATACCGGATGGTCTCACTCATAGCAGGAATCTAGAAAACTTAAATAAGGGACCAGGAAAATGAATATAAGAAAGTGAAAATCAAAATCAACAAAAAACTATGAACCAGAGACACTTTTTGGGGGGTGGGGGGCGGGAGGGGAAGGATTGGGGTCAGAATGGGGCATTTGCAATTGTATGGGGAATATAAAAATAAAATTTAATATTTAAAAAAAAAAAAAAAAAAAAAAAAAAAAAAAAAAACATTCCAACAGAAATGAAGGATGCTTTTGATGGGATCTTTAGCAAACTGGACACAATTGAAGAACGAATCGGTAAGCTTGATAGTATGTCAAAAGCAAATTCCAAAATGGAAAAGAAAAAGACTGCAAAAACAGAAAGCAGAACATTCAAGAATTGTGGGACAACTACAAAAGATGTAACATAAATGTAATAAGAATACCAGAAGGAGAAAGATGATTTTCACAATCATTACTGTTTAGGGAAAGGCAAATTAAAACCACAATGGGAAATCACTGTGCACCTAGGAGAATGACAAAAATAAAAATTAATGATAACACCAAATGAGGATGCAAGTGCAGAAAAACTGTATCATTCATACCCATCTTAGGAATGTAAATTGGTACAGTTGGTGGTGCAGCATCATGTCTTTTCTTAGAGTTATTGTTTTTCATAATTTCCTATTTGCTTCTGGTGACCAAGGATTTCATTTTCTTTCCTTAATTTCAGGGAATTTAATTTTGCATTATCTTAGCCTTCATCTTGCAGGAGCCAGAAAAATCTTTCAAAATCTTCTAGCAAATAAAAGATTAGATAGATAGATAGATAGATAGATAGATAGATAGATAGATAGATAGATAGACATCGATAGATACATAATACATACTGACAGATGCACATATACCTGTATATACACACATGTGTAATAAATGTGTATAAATATACATGCACATCTATAGTTACACATGTATCATAAACTTTAGTTTTAAATACATAGACTGTTTCTGATAATAAAGATTCTGTCAATTTTTCATTTCTTGTTTTTACAAATTCAAAATATTTTCAAAAGGAATTTTCAAAAATAATTAAATGCATTTGAGATCATAAACTTCTAGGAATATAGACATTTCCTATCTTTTACATCTATGATCTAGCTTAAAAAATATTTCAAAAATGCCTTTCCTAAGGAAGGACTAGTGTCAAAATAAGGGGGGGTACAATTGTATGGGGAATATAACCAAAATGAAAATGCATACATTGTGCAAAAATGAAAAAAGATGTCAGAATTATATAAAATAAAATATTTAAATAAAAAAAAAAAAAAAAAAAGAAGGAACGAGTACTTGTGCATTATTAGGGACTTACATTGGGAAAGGCTACATTATCTTATTTACTGAAGCGGAAATGCTCCCTCTCTTCCCTTTAGCCTAAATCTTCCTGTCTCCTCTCTCTGGGTTTGGTTGTTACTAAAAGCTACACCCTGATTTAAATCGTCCTTAAAATATTATCTTTATGACTCTTTCCACAAATCCCCTAAGAAGAAGCAAATCTCTAAAATGCATGGAATGACTACAGTTAATTAACTGCTCCCTCCCGGCCTCTCACCAATTCTTTACTGTGAAATTGAACCCAAGGTTGAGAACTTGTGGGTCAGTCATAGGCAGTGAGACAGGGAATTCCAGAACCACAGCGCAGCATTAAAAGGCTTCAGGAAGCTAGTGTGCTTTGTAGGGAAGATCATGTCTGCTATCCAGGGCACTTACAATAACCAGTACTTGACATCTGTTACTCTGTAAACCTCTCAGCAGATGACCTTTTGTCCAGCAGGTAAGATTATTACTCCATTTTAGAGCTGAAGAAACTGAGGTCCAGAGACTTTAATATCCTTGTTTGCCCTGTACTTGCATTGTATTTTAAAGCTAGATCTGTTCAAATTGAAATTCCCCTTTTTTAATCACACTTTCACCTGCTGAACTTGAGTCTATCCCGGAAGCAGCAGCTCGCTGCAGGGCCCCAGAGGTGAGCAAGTGGAGAGCAGCAGAGGGGCTGCAGCGATGGTCACTGGGAAATCAGGAAAGCTGGTATTTAGAATCCTGAGATGGAGTCATGCCAGACCATATATGTCATTTTTTTCCTCGGGATAAGGTCAATAGCTGAAATCAAATTCTGAAAGGGTCCCATGACGTCAAAAAATCTTTAAAAATTTACCTATAAGATGTGCAAGTATTTTTCTTATATATTTAACTTCCATCACATAGTAGTTTTCTTTATAAGATTGTTTTTTAAGTAAGTGAGACCATCCTTGCCAAATCCAACTGCCGGGAATGTAATATCGTGCAGGGCTGTGCGCTGACCTCCACTGCCAGGTGTGAGCTGAGCCTGTGCTTTCCGCTGGCTACTCCCTTTCCAGAAAAACGAGAATTCTCTGACAAAGAATGGAGCTGGAAGACTTCCCTGTGGCCTTTTGGAATCTTCTTTAAGACACTTCCTCCATCCTTCCCTCCCTCTACCTCCTTGTCCGCGTTTCCACAGCAACCCAGTGTGTTGTCCTCACCCAGCGCCCTCCCATTTCCTCTCCCAGTGTAGCTCCATTATAAAAATTCTCATATATTTAATCCCATCCTGGCATCTACTTCTCTGAAGACCAGGAGTAACAAAGGAAGCCAATTTCTAACGTTTCAGGAAGGTTACCAAGTTATAAGAGAAAAATAAAAACCTTCAAACTCATGCCCAGGACTTGAGTGTTGGAGTCAGCTGAACTTGCCTCACTCTACCACCAAGGTTTACATTTAAATCTTGGACAAATTACACATAAACTTCCGATCATGTGCTTAATTTTAAAATCTGTAAAGAGCACATGTAGATGAAGGCTAAATCCACAAATGGCATGAATTTACTCTGCTGAGAATTTGAAATACTCTGGACTCCTCGAAATCAGGTATTAGTCTAAAATGCCCATGAACCCTCGGGTCTCTGAGTCATTCTAGGAGCCTTCTTTCTACCCAATACCTCTCCCTGATTTTCCTCCCTAGTGAATTTCCACTTGTTCTTCAAAATGCAATCCAAAGTTGACCTCCTCTCGAAACCCCTCCTTGATGTCCCCTGGCTGACTTTCCTTCCTGTATATTCTGTGTTTCTTTAAGGATTTGTACTCGACTTTCATTGTAGTACCTATCAATTAAGATTTTTTTCTGGTGCCAGTAATTGATGGCTCACTAAAAGTGCCTGACACAACCAGATGATTATCATAATCTACTCTCAGAACAAGAATTCTGGTGAAGGTGGGGTGGCTGGTTTTGTTGTTCTAGTGTTCAAGGGTGTACTCCTTTCTCTCTGTCCACCAGATCATCCCAGTCAACTGGAAATATTGCCTTTCAGCTCTAAACACTAACACCTCTAAAATCACACCCACTGGCCGCAAGAGAAAGAGTGGCATCCCACCCACTTGGGCTCTCATTTTTGATGAGGGAGGTAATCCTTCCCAGGCTTCCCCACAAGGTCTTGCCTTTTGTCCCATTGGCCAGAACAGGGTCACATGATGATTCCAACCAAGTATAGCAAAAGGGAACAGTTACGAGATTGGCTTAAAACCAACAATGATCAAACCTGTTAAGAATCCCCCTTCTTTGAACAAATTGTTGTCTTGTTCCTAATTTTCTTTAAACCAGAGCCCTGTTAGCCAGGAAGCTGGAAAAAGTGGTTGTTGAGCAGAGAACAACAGTGTCTACTGACAACCTAGTCAGAATAGGGGCTAATTAGTCTTAATGCTGCCATATTCTGTAGCTCTTGGAGGCGCAAAGTCTGCCCTGCTCTTCTCTGAGTCATTGAAAACTAGCCATAGTAGCGTTCCATAAAAATTTGTTGAGCATTTGAAGCTCATTTGTTTGTTGAATCAATAAATGCAACACACATAAAAGACTATAGGAATGCTAAAAATCGGGCTTAAAAAAGAAAATAGCAAGCCCTCCAACATCTGGCCTGAAAGATGGACCAGAACATTGTGGAAATGGTAGATAGTATTAGATGGAGGCTAAAGAGGATAAATAATTTGAAATGACACATGAACGTTCTGACTCCATAGTCCATTGTCAAAATTCCAGACCTCTCCGCTCTCTGACTTATACTCCAAATGATTTTGGTATTTAACTCAGAGAAACAATTATTTTAAAATGTGGTCATAGAATACGTGACACAGAGAGATGCTTGTATAGATAAAATGAACTCTAAGGCATTTTTACTGAAGGCCACAATCACAAGCAAAAAGGGGGCCTTGGCTTTTACAGAAGAGATACTACTCACCAAAAACCCCTTGCAGTTCTTCTATTTCAGAAGTTATCAGCTGGCAGCCTGACTTTCTCTACCCTTGGTTCCGGCAACAATGCTGATGACAGTAGTTTGTTTGTAGTAGTAGTTTGTTTGACATTGCATGTTTATAATCTCCTCCCCCCTGTCATTCTAAAGCTATAATTCAGATGACAATTGCTCTTCAAAGATGACTTTGCCCAAGTTGGAAGCATGCCGGTCTTATTAATAGTTTTCTTTAAACAACAACCATTTTGAAAAGAACAACTTATAGAAAGCAATTTTTGAATGACGTATCTAAAGAAAACTTTCTGTTGCCCTTAGGGAGAATGTACACATTATTCCGCAAATTCAACTATGTGTACAAGAACTTTAGCAACTACTTATTCACTAAAAAGTACTTGAATTTGATGACCACCCATAAGGCCATGCAGGTAGGAAATTTAATTCTGTCACTAGTGCTCCCTTTCTGGCCAAAATCAACATGAGTTCACAGCTTATTTCCAAGGACTATGTGCTTTTAGGCATAGTTTTAGGACCCGATGTGCTTCTGTGCTGGTCACTGGTCAACTATCCACAAAATTCCCCCCCCTCACCAAATTGATGTTAGGTCATTTGTCCACTATATGGGATGCTCATAGATTTTTCACCTTTTGTCTCTTATTCCTTCCCAGCACAGAGGAATTTTTTTTCTATTCTGGGAGAGTAACTATTGTTACCTTAAGTAAATGGCATTATTTTCTGGAAGAGTCACATCTAGTTCTGTAAGCTTTTTTATAAAAAAATTATTTCTTGTGCCTCCCCGGTGCCACAGCAGGTTGAGCGCCGTGCTGTGAGGCTGCCCACAGTCTCTGTGGTGCGAGCTTGATCCCGGCCGGTGGGTGAGAATTCCACGTGGTGAAGCAGACCTCTCAAGTCACGCCCGCTGCTCCCCTCAGCAGTGTATTTCGGTCAATCTGCCTGTTCTGTTCCCCACTCTGTCTCTGGTGAATCCTCTCACCCTCCCGCACCTCTGGCCTGTACCCCAGCTCTTGTATAAAAATAATTAAATCTTAAAAAATATATATATTTTTTTAAAGATTTATTTATTTATGCATACAAGAACAGGGTACAGGCCAGAGGTGCAGGTGGTGAGAGGATTCACCAGAGACAGAGTGGGGAACAGAACAGGCAGATTGACCGAAATACACTGCTGAGGGGAGCAGCGGGCGAGTCAGGAGAGGTCTGCTATGCCATGTGGTTTGCTCCCTAGCCGGGAATCAAACTCTTGCTGCAGTGGCTGCCATTAGCTTCATAGGTTGCATCTTAATCTCTTGTGTCACCAGGGAGGCCCCTAAAAAATTATTTCTAATCTCCAAAAAGGCAGTAAGGCAGCAATGATTCACAGCGATAAACTCTGGAGTCATTCTGTCTGGTTTGATACATGACCTGTAGAAATTTGCTAACCCAACTACACCTCAGTTTCTTTGAGGATAATGAAACTATTTTCAAGGAACTTGTCTGAGGCTTAAATGAATTAACATATGTAAAGTATTCCAAAATGGTACCTCACATTTACTAAGTACTATTACTATTTTTAATTGTAAAACATAAAAAGTTAGAATATTAGAATTTATGTAACATTGGCTTTTTCCAAACATTTAGTAAAGAACCTATTGTGTCATATGCTGAAGCTTCCTTGAAAAATTCAGCTTCCTTGATAGCTGAATTAGGCTAGTCAGGATGGGTGAGCCAGTTAAGCCCTGAAAGAAATAAACACAGATGCAAGGTAGTGTCATTTAACAATCCTAGGGGATGATGAGGCACTTCCTAGAAGAATGAAACTGAATTTATCAAGCAAAAAGTAGAGGTTGTTCTTCCAAAAAGAGATGCATCACGTAGCCCATACAAGGCGTATGACTTACCTGGATGATCTCCAGGCAGATAAGGTGGTCTTGCTTTTAAGAGAAATAAAGCTCAAGACAGAAGTCAGGATGGTTTCCTGGGATCTCATACATTTGAGAGAGAAGAACAGAAGTTGGAAGAGCATCTAAAGCAGTTGAACGAGAACCAGGTGGCTGTGATGCCATGAAAGCCAGAGAGGAAACAGTTTGCAGAAGATGGGATTAACAGGGCAAAAAATACAGGCAAACTGAGAGGATAAAGATAGAAAAATGTTCTCTTTACACATATATGATACAACCTCTCTATCTTATAAATATCTAAGGAAAAAGACAAGATTGGAGAAGCAAGACATTTTTCATTCAGTCTTGACCCATAATTATAAATAAAAATAATTTCTTTTTTCCGGAAATTTGCATTAATTTCTCTCATCGAAGTTTCCAGCCTATTCATTATACATGAAATATATATATATATATGTATAATTCATTATGTATTATGATTCATTATGTATTCATTATATGTATAAATATATCACACATTTACATATAGTACATACTTAACACATATTAACACACCTTATCTCCATCTATATATAATACACATATATGACAAAACAGTCTAAAAAAATAGTAACACTGATTAATTTGTTTTCAAAGTCAAAAGTCATGTTCATTTTGGATCAGAGTTCTCCAGATCCCATATGAAAACTTCTGAAGGAAAAACCTGGATAACATTTCTGACTCCACAGCCTTGCTGGGGCAGCATTCAGACCTTCTGATTCATAACTCCCAAGAGATGAGGCTGAGCCAGCATTTGTCCTTATAAAAACCAAAACTCCTTCCTGGGGATGAACAGCCTTATCACATGACGGCAACTGGCTAGAGAAGAGCAGGTGGGTGTGACTTTAAAATGTAATACAAAGTTCATCTTTGAGTCCTAAAGACACTGGGGAAGAGTAGACTTGCAGATGCAGCTGGGGGATGGTGGAGGGCAGATAGGGAAGAGGGGCCTGAGAGAATGAATAAGAGCCAGAGCTGCTGAATCTCCTCCCAGTTCCCCAAGTCTTTGTTTCAGACTGAGCTGGTGACCACAAGAAAAGAGAGGAGGGACAAGCTGGTGTCCTTTTGGCCTGCTGCACCCCATTAGCTTCACAGTGCTTCTCAGGATCACTGCACACTAGGATGACTTGAATGTTTTTAAAACTCAGGGTCCAGTTATAGGACCCAAGCATCAGTATGTTTTTAAGCTTCCCAGGTGACTCTAATGTGTACCCAAATTTTGAACTTCAGTGCAACTGTCTGGCCCATGGCCTACACCACTGCTGGGAGAGCATCCCCCAGATCTGGTTAGCACACATTCCCCAGAGAGCACCCATGGTAACTGCAGAGTGCAGGAAACACTCCTGACCTTGTCTGCTATGTAGTGCAAGCAGCAGTGTTTCCCAGGGCAGGAGGATCCCACATCAGCCAAAAAGGGAATCAGCTGAGATGTTGCTTAAGGCAAGTGAACTTCCCTATGTTTTTCATTCACCCAAAAGGAACACAGTTTTCTGATTCACTCTAAAGAAAAGATTTTTGGTTCTCCAGATACTAGTCATTCTTCTAGAAAGTCTTATGATTTAGCGTGTGTTTCCCCAGTAGCTGTATCTGCATCTTTGAGAACCTTGGTTGGAAATTCAGAATCTTAGGTTCCACACCAGCCCCAAACCATAAATCAGATTAAATGGCACAGAATGAATTAAAATATTTGGACTGTGTTGAAACATACACAAGAGAGGGAAAATACTGACAAACCATTGAGACTTGGGAGGGATGGACCAAAATAAGCATATCAAAGAGGGGAAAGTTGTAGAACCTTGGATTATTTAGAATTGGTTTTTTTTAAGTTTAGTTTCATTTTGTGATGACCACCCAAAATAGATAAAATGGAAAAGGATTTCTTAAAACTTAAGGGAGAAAACCTTAAGGAGCTACCAAAATCTAAAGAGCGAATGATTTAGAGTGTTTAGGAATCAAGAACCTTAAACTATTAGCTTGGTCATTCGTTTACTGGCTAACATATATTTTTCCTAAGTCTTCATTTTCTTACGATTAAAATGATATACACTTATACTGAATCATAATAAGTCTCCCCTTGCTCAACATTTTGCCATTTGAAGATCTTTGAAATGAAGTATCTAATCACAAGAAAAAGTTCAAGTCACAAGTTCAGGGATTAATTTGCCACTAGATGGCAATGTTGACCCAGAAATGCTAGAAAGCGATCTAATCATCCTTTCCTTACTGGGCCCTGGGTTTACTAAAGTTTGTTTTTCAAGGGTCAGGACATCCAAAAAGTGTAGAAATTGCACTGCTCTGAAGTTAAAGGTTAGGAGCTGAAAGATATGCATTGAGAAAATCATCAGTAAAGGGAAAATAGAGGAGAAAGAAAAGAAGGTGTGGAAAGTATCAGACCATCAGAAAACACAAGGCCAGGCACAGGAGTTCACGGGATGGACAGCCAAGGAGGAAATTCAGTGCATCTGGACAACCAAAGGATTCCTGACCCCGCAGTCCTCAATGCTAATTTATCACCTCTGCTTCGTCCCTGCAGCGATCCTGAGGGAAAAACATGATTGTGAGCTCTGATTACAGACAGGCCAATCATTTATTCAAATTTTCCTGACTTGTTCTATAGCTGATTCCTAGTTTATCTGCAATTTCTCTTTTCCTATGGAAGCCTGACTGCTGCCATTTAGGACTTAGGAGTTTGTCCCTCCCTAGGAATTCATGCTACTGACCCCACAGCCTCACTTTAATGCTATTCCCTGGAACCCAGAAAAACGTGACCCTCCTACAGAAGATACTTGCACCCTGATTCCAAACTCATTCCTGCCAAATCTAGTTTCATCTTGGAACCCCAACACAGATACTTTGAGCAAAGAATCATCCATTGTCATCTGTTGACTCATGCATGAAATTTAGGAAACATTACCGCCCGTTCACTTAAAAATGTACACTCCATCATTCTATAATTATAAAAGCCCTGTGTTTTTTTTTTTAGCTGAACTAAGAAATGTCAAGACTGAATAAAAGCTCTCCTAGAACTTTTTCACACTTGGGTGTACATCAGAAGCATCTGGAGAGCTGGTTGAAACAGATTGCTGAACTCCACCCCCAGAGTGTCTGATTTAGTAGGACTGGGCTGGGTCCAAGAATGTGCATTTCTAACACATTCCAGGAGATGCTGATGCTGCTGGTCCATGGACCACACTTTGAGCACCACCGCTGAGAAATTGGTCAGGAAACTTAGAACTATTATAGCCTTGGCTGTCACCGCTTCTGTCTATGGTTGAAACTTTTTAAGGCCCCAAAACTACCATAAGACCTTGCTCACTCACATAAAGTTAATCTAATTTCTATGTATTTCAAAGGTATTCCATCTAAATCTGGCCGATCCTGAATCTTGGGTACTCTTTAACACACATGCAAGATGACTTTGGATGCTCAGGTATTCAGTTATTTATTAAACAAAGAAAATATTTGCCAAATCCTATAATATGTGAAACACTGTGGCAGGCTTCCTAGAAGATGTGAATATTCATATAGCCTTCCCAAGAGCCTGTATATGACATCAAGAAAACTAAGCCTATTCAGGGCCTCCCTGGTGGCACAGAGGTTAAAGACAGCACTATCAAGCAGTTGGCAGCCACTACAGCAAAAATTTGATCCTCAGCCAGGGAGGAGATCCTCATGGCACAGCAGACCTCCCCTGTCTCACCCACTGCTCCCCTCAGCAGTGTATTTCAGTAGATCCACCTGTTCTGCTCCCCATTCTCCCTGGTGAATCCTCTAGCCCCCCATACCTCTGGCCTGTACCCCAGTTCTTATATGTATAAATAAAATAAATCTTTAAAAAAAGAAAAGAAAACTAAGCCTATTGAGACATGCAGTTACACATGTAATCACAATGCAAACTTAAGGTAAATGTCATAATGGATGTACAAAGTAAGATGGAATTTTGAGAGGTAAAACAATGTTTTGTGAGTTTTTTTTAAAGATTTTATTTATTTATTCTTAGAAGAAACGGGATGCAGGTAGAGTTGCGGGGGGTGAGAGGATTCACCAGAGGCAGAGTGGGGAGCAGAACAAACAGATTGACTGAAAAACACTGCTGAGGGGAGCAGCGGGCGAGTCAGAAGAGGTCTGCTGTGCCATATCTGAGTTAGCTCCTTGGCCAGGATCAAACTCAGGCCACGTGGTGATAGTGCTGAGATTTAACCCCTAGGCCACCAGGGAGGCCCCAAAACAATGTTTTTAACTGAGAGAAATAAGAGAAAACTTCAAGAAGATGTAATAAAGCTGGACCTTTAAGAAATGGGTAGAAATAGGACAGACAGTGGAGAAAAGGCCAAAGAACATAAGAAAAAAACATTAAATAAATAAGAAAAATTATCAGTTCAGTATAATTGGGGTGAAGATGCCTAAAGATCAACTAGAAAAAGTGTTGAAAAGGATTTTTTTAAAGATTTATTTATTTATGCAAGAACTGGGGTACAGGCCAGAGGCGCGGGCAGTGAGAGGATTCACCAGAGACAGAGTGGGGAACAGAACAGGCAGACTGACTGAAATACACTGCTGAGGGGAGCAGCGGGCAAGCCAGGAGAGGTCTGCTGCGCCATGTGTGTATCTCCCTGGCAGGCCGGGGATCAAACTCATGCTACAGAGGCTGCGGATTGCTTCATAGTGTGGTGCTTAACCCCTTGCACCACCAAGGGAGACCCTGAAAAGTTTTTTATTTTTTTAATTTTTTTTTAAGATTTATTTATTTATTTATACAAGCACTGGGTAGAGTCAGAAGTGCGGGAGGGGGTGAGAATTCACCAGAGCCAGAGTGGTGAGCAGAACAGGCAGAAGGAGTGAAGTACACTGCTGAGGGGAGCAGCGGATGGCAGGAGAGGTCTGCGCCTCACCCGGTGGCCGGGGATCGAACTAGCGCTGCAGAGGCTGCAGGCAGCTTCGCAGCCCAGCGCCAAACGCTGCGCCACTGGGGAGGCCCTGAAAAGTTTTTTAATGTTAGTAATGACTGAAAGTTTTAAAGAAGAAGTTGAAATGCCAAGAAGGATGGAGCCAGCTGCGGTATGGGAAAGAGGGGTTGAAAGATGGAAAGACTTGAGGTTAGCTGGTACGTAGCTGCTTTTAAGGAATAATCAAGACCTGGGATTAAATTATAAAATTCAACTGAAAATTCTCTTGGGATGTTCAGGAAGCCACAGAAGTTTCTATGTCTATTTTTATATGAAAACATTATAGCAAACAGGCCTATAGGTGATCCAGGCAAACAAACAAACCCTAGACTGAAATGTCACTTACAACAAGAGGCATTTAATCAGAAGCAGTATAAGAGTAAGAAACAACATATCAGCAGTTAAAATCTCCTTGGATGATAAAGAAAATCACATATTTAATGTGGTTTTTTTAGTAGAAAGTCAAACGAACTATTTGTGACTTTCTCATGGTAACATCACCATCAACCAGAAATGTCATTCTGTAAACAGCAGCTTTAACACATATGTGGTTTCAACTAAAACGCCTCAGTTTTACAGCCTTTCCTCAAGTATCTCTGCTAGCATAAAAAGTAAGTTTTTGTAAGGATTGCTAAGGATGAACTATATTTATATTTTAATACTTACATATTTTAACATGTAATGAAGAAATACATCACTAGCCTACCAGATCTATTAATTCACAGATATTATTGTTTCAAAATATAATTTCAAAAGACACATCAACTTAAAAAAATACTAAGTCTATAATAGTATTATAGTCACATCAGATGCCTGCTGTTCATGATCTCGGTTATATTATGTCTTTGACACCTCTAGGAATATTAGATGTGCCCTGAAGCATTGTTGGAGGTGATATTTTATACCAATATGCAGGCTGCTGAAAACAGACATTATGACTAAGGACTATGGAGAGGAAATGGCCTGAAAGTTCTTTTATTTTCTTTTTGAGCCTGATTTGATGGAGAGGAAAAAATTGCAAACACCCATGGCATGCAAGCATTCTGGAGCACCTCGAGAATGCCTTTTCTCTCAAAACCTCCCTCACCAGCTATCTCCCTGGGTCACAAATAAACACATCACTCAATATTTTTTAAATGGCAGCATTCACAATAGCCAAGACATGGAATCAAACTAAATACGTGTTGGTGGACAACCAGATAAAGAAATTGTTGTATATATACCAAATGGAATGCTACTCAGTTATTTAAAAAGATGAAATTGTGCCTTTTCAGAAAATAAGGATGGTTCTTGAAGTGATTAGACTAAGAAAAATAAGTCAGAGAGTGAAAGACAATTACTTAATGGTTGCACGCACCTGTGGAATATAAAGAACCAAAGCAAATAAAATAGCAAAATACAACAAAAATAACTCTTAGATTCTGTGAAAAATATGGTGGTTGCCAGAAGAGAGGAGGGAGAGAGGTGAAGGAGGTAATGGGATAGAGCAATGGCTCTGGATCTTTAGTGGTGAGCGAGTGAAGAATGTGCACATCAAGGTGTGGAGTTGTGTTCCCAAAAATTATGTAGTTCTATAAATGAATGGTAAGTCAATACAATTTGATCAAAGAATAGACACAAGCACCTGTATGTGTTCCATCACCTGGCATATCACAGGCACTCAATACAATCCTCTTCCATCCTGGTTTATGTTCCTCAGTTGCGTCTAGTTTTTGCTCTCTCTGAACATGGAGTAAATATGATGTGTAAAATCATGGCAAGTTAATTGATAGAGACATTCTAAGAGAGGGTTTCAAGGCTCCTTTTCCCTTTGCTTCCCTTTGCTGCCCTCACCTCAGAGATTTTGTGCTTCAGGGAGGGCTAAATATGTCCCCAAATCAGTGTCCTGTCACCACCAACCTTGGACTTAGTTATGGAAAACTTATTCAGGAGAACTATGCCAAATAGTTTGAGAAGTATAAGGGATGGAAGAATGAGTTTGGAGTTGAATACAGAAACATGTCATAACGAGATATAAGATTTTGATAATTTCTTTTCAAGTTCAGAAAAAGGGTAAAATATTTGTTGGTCTCTGCAGTCTAGCTTAATGTTACTCCTTGTCTTGGCAAAGCCCATGTCTATGCTTGGCAAGCTATTTGCCTTCAAGGAACCAAATGGGCTAAAATAATTAAAATATCAGTAGTAATGATTAAATATCAGTACCATCAAGCCTTCCTTAAATGTCCTGGACAACGAATAAAGCCAAGATCTTCATATAACCATGGATCAAAGTAAAGAGGACTCCAAATGACAGAGATTGAAATCCCCACCTTATAGAATGGGAGTATTGATTAAATTTGATTCAAACAAATAAAATAAGCATATTTCTGACACCTCGTGTTATGGAGTGAAATTAACACCCCTTTCATTGCATGCATAAGAGAATGTTGTGGTTCCCCTTCCACCTGTGTGTACTCCATAAACACATACAGATGAACTAATACCCAGGACAACCAAAGGACAATGTCATCCATTATTATAGGGTAAAACTTTGAACAAGACATGATTCCATACAGAAGAGATTTAATTTATTGTTCACATTGGTTCAAAGAATGGTCAAGGTTGTTGGCAGCTGATTTATAATAATATATATGTCCTACACTCCTTATTCTTACTCCTTACTCCTTAAATGTAGTCGCATTTACATACATGACAAGGCTCCTATCCATCATTAAAATTCAAGAAGTTACTAGGACTATCATTATCTGTTTTATCTTGATGAAATGCTTATTACAGACTGAGAGACTGAGCTCTGTTTAATTTGGCACAATGGTAACACATAAATAGAATTCCCTCCTTTGAAGAAATACTTGTAAGTTAAAATAAACCTTTATGTATTAAGACATATTAAAGTATTTTAAGGTGATCCCCATTGGTATGTGATTCCAACCTTAACCTGGAATACTTACATTTTTAAAACACTCATTTGACTCCACTGAAAGATATTGCCCCTAAATTGCCCTCTCATCACATACTCCATCCCCTGAGTTGACTAGAGTTGATGAAAGCAACTGTAGGGTGCAAATAGCATAGGAATGTGCTTTGGAAAGTCATTCCTAGAGTTATTCCTGGCACTAAGCACCACTGGTGTGGTGAGTATTCAAGGCTGAACTGTCTGGTTTCCCCCACGCTGTGATAGCACTACTTCTCATTATAGCAGCCATTTTGTCAAGTAGTCCTCAACAAAGAAAACATGTTCAGGTATTAAAAAAAAAAAAAGTCCTTTAGGTGATCTAAAACCACATCCCTCCTCTGAGTAGAGTGGGGTAAAGTTATAACATACAAGGGAAAGGCTGGTTATTCCCTCCCAGCCACCCACCGCCTATACTGGCCTACCACCATTTATTACTTTTCCTCTAGTCACACCCACAAGTATTCTCATTCCAGAGCAAGGTAATATCTTAAGAGAAAAAGACTTTAGGAGTCACTTTCTGTCCCAAACCACAATGACAAAGCTTACAAATATAGAATTTGATTGTACAAAGTGTTTCCACACATAATACATTTGATTCTTACAATTACTCTGTAACATTGTTCCCCATAAGAATGTCTATTCCAAAATCTTTCTGCGCACGCGCGCGTGTGTGTGTGTGTTTATAGGCCAAGGCTCCCTAGCTATTTGCCATGTGACATTCCTCCCTTTGTAAGTGAAAAGAATGCATTTGACAGCACCAGAAACACAATACCCCATGGTTTTGGCCATTTCATTCACGAGAGAATTTTATAAAAGAAGGGAAGGGTGCAAAGTATGTGATTGCTGCTGTCTTTGCTTTGTCCTGTGTCATGAAAGTATTTCCAAGCTCACATCTCAGAAACTCAAGTGATATAGGAAGCATTTATAGCAGGATTCCATTACTATAAGTCATCCTGAAATAAAGGAAGGATTCAGTCACCTTACCCTGGGAGCAAGAAGTGCACACACCGTGTGCTGAGAACTAGACTGTGGATAATAACCTCCTTGTTTGCTTCTCAAGATTGGTGGGTGGAGGGAAGGTTTGCACTATTCCAACTTGTAAAACAAGAACACTGTACCAACAAAAGACTGAAAAAAACAGGGTGGGTAATGTCTGATATTTATTCATATTTTATAATATATAAAAGAGACTGTTGAAAAATGTCAACTTGATGTCTGTCTTTTAGAATTTTGAAACTTTTATTCACATCTTTCAAAAAAGAACCTACTAACTAATTTTGGGCATTGCAAGAAGTCACACTTGAGCTTTAGCCTAGATTAGCGATAAGCTATTACACACACACACACACACACACACACACACACACACACACACACACATATATATATAATGCAGATGAGAAAACTGAGATTCAGAAAGTCTTAAGTTTTCTCTTTACTTCCCTCTCTACATTAGGGTATACACAGAAACTAATCATTTTGATATAGTTCTTTCTTTCATTGATAGATTAATTTCAAATTCCTTTATCATAATGCAAATTGACTTTGAATCCAATAGAACTTTTTTACATTGAGTATTTCCAGAATAAGTTCTCATTTGCAAAAGGTATGTGCATTGTTGGAAACATTGTACTATAGTGAGACTGAATCTTTTTCTAATGCTCCATTGGCCAATATGGGACAGAAATATCAAACACCTAAAGAGAGTGACGAGGGATTGTCCCACTGATCAGTATCCTCAGAATCCTATTCAGAATGCCCACCCTTCCTCCTAACTCCTGACCATCCACATCTTAGGGTAAGCTCTGTATATATTTGAGCACTTAGAACATGAACCATCCCCCCCCCACACACACATACCACCACATACACACAGATCTTGGGCCACTTGTCCATGACGTACATGGTTCTGACTGTCCCTGGCTGCTAGAGCTGTCCTGGAAGCTGAGACCCTATTGGCAGCACTCAGAATGTTGCCAGAGGAGCCAGGGATGCTGATGGAGCTGGGTGCACTCGCCAACTGGACACCAGGGCCTTTCTCTGCTAGCTCAGCCCTCTGAGGTGGTCCAGACAAGCTGTTATTAGCCAAAGGTGTTCTGCTTCAGGGCTCAACCACCTGGTCCCAAGGATGGGAGAGAGCAATAATTTGCAGCACCGCAGCAACTCACTCAACACTGGTTGGGAGGTTCCAGTCTAGGTCTCACCTACAAAAGGTCATTTTATAATCAGTGTTTCTGATTATAGTTCTGTCTTTTGCTGCACCACTGTGCCATAAAGCTACTGAGCTTAAAAGCTTAGGGCAAAGGAATGACAACCTTGGAAGAACCCATAACAGAGAAGATAGTCAGAGAAGAAAAGTTTAACCTCTTTAGCAAACTGGGAGGCTCTCACAGCATCCACACACCAGCCTCAGGGGCAACACAGCATGGAGGTAAAACCACCCAGCAGGTGTCCACTAGATATTCATAATCTGGGATCGGTCACCACTCATGCCTCAGAGTAGGGAAACCCGGCAGATTCTATCCCTCTGGCAGCCAGGACTTCCCTTCCCATGCTACTGAATCCTAGGGCAAGTTAGGGATAATTAGGTAGCCTCAAGGACAGTGCAGGGACTTCAGGAGAGTTAAGGAAGTCTCCAGAGATAAGGGCAACAAATTCCAAAGGGGATTAATCAAACACCCCAGGACCTATGACATTAGGGACTTGCCTTATGACCTTAGGGTCAACAAGACATTCCAAATAGAGGGCAATGAAGAAAAAGATAAGGGCTGGGATACAGACACTTAGTTCTGGGCAAGGAGACATTTAGGCAGTGAGTGAGACCACAGAGAACTAACCAATCACAAAGAGACTGGTGGAGCTTTAGAGTAATTAGGGGAAAAAAGGTATATATTCCCTGAGACATGACTCCACTTCAGCTTCCTTGCCCCTCCCTGGTCTGGTTTCATGGCCTGGGAGTCCCATTTTATTTCTGTTCCTTTTCTCATCAATAAACTTTTTCTTTCTCTAAACATACCTGCCTCTTCTCGCTTGCTTGCCTGAGAGTCTACGAAGTTCCTGCTGTGGTTTCGTGAGACACCACCTCATGGTGGCCTAGTGGCTGGGACTCAGTGCTGCCCCTGCAGCCTGGGATCCATTCCTGGCTGGGAGACTAGGCCTGAAAACCTACAATTCCAGTATCACTACCACTATCTTCCCTGGGTATCAACATACTTTGCATAGTTTATTTTGTTCATTTTATTTGTTTCTAATTCCGAGTTGGTCATTTTCAAGTGTTCTGATCTTTTTTAAGTGTTGGGGGCTGTTGACTGGACTGGACAAAATCATGAAAACTAAGCAAGCATCTTTGTTTTTATTGTTTCTGTACAAGTACAACTTTCAGGGAGATGTCACTGGATGGCTTCCAGTGCTCCCTCGCAATTACAAAACCTCCACTGAAGTCTTCACAGTCCTCCTCCATCCCAATCTGAGCAACCTCTCTTTGATCTTCTCAAAGAGTGGAGTGTGAGGGTCCTTCCAGACCAAAGAGGCCATCAGACCCCCTCACCAAACTCCTCATCTATTCTATTTTCAAGTTTATTGTGGATTTTGCTGCTTGGTTCTGTCATTAATATTATTGAAATATAATTCATATGCCATAAAAATTCTCCCTTTGAAGTGTTAATTCAGTGATTTTTTTAGTATATTCATAAGGTTATGTAAACATGACCATTGTCTCATTCTAGAAATTTCCATACCCCACAAAAAACACCTTATCCATTAGCAAACACACTCCATCCCCTCCTTCCCCACCACCGCCTAGCAAACAACAATTTAGATTTTATGTTTCTATGGATTTACACATTCTGGAGATTTCCTATACATAGAATCATACAATATGTATCTTGTGTGCTTAATATCTCTCACTAGCATAACATGTTCAAGGTTCACCCACGTTATTGCATGTATCAGTATTTCATTTCATTTTATGGCTAAATAGCATTCCATTATATGAATATACCACATTTTGCTTATCCATTCTTCCATTAGTGGACCCTTAGGTCATTTCCACATTTTGGCTAAGGTAAATAATGCTATTATGAAAGTTCATGCACAAATTTTTGTTTAGAATGTTTTCTGTCTTGTTTTTTATATGCTTGCAAATCTTTTTAAAATACACTCTGAAGGTTCTTTTACATGGAGTTTTAATTTTTACAACTATTGCCTCTGGGATTTGTTTTGGTCCTATGTTAAGGCTGAATATTGATCCTTTCTTATTTTAAGCATCTCTGGAAACTTTGGTTGAGCTAAGCAAAGTTTCCTACTTAGATTTGCACAAAAGAAAGCATATGAATATATTTCTAAGTAA
>NW_026555331.1:91228664-91253664 GCF_014898055.3 Talpa occidentalis
TAAAACCTGTGAGTTTCTTTGGGAAGAGCCTAAGAGAAGGGCCCTTGGTTTTGCCCTTCCCTGCCCTCCACCCAGTATTACTATCTACTTTCTATGTTAACAGCACAGGAAATTGTACAGAATACAAAGTTATCTTCACATCTGTTCTCAAGGTTATTAAAATCTGACATTCTCAGTGCCTCCCTGGTGGTGGAAGGGGTTAAGTACTGCACTATGAAGCAGTCCGCAGCCTCTACAGCACGAGTTTGATTCCTGGCCAGATAGGGAGCAACCCACATGGCACAGCAGACCTCTCCTGACTCACCTGCTGCTCCCCTTAGCAGTGTATTTCAGTCTGCCTGTTCTGTACCCTGCTCTGTCTCTGGTGAATCCTCTCACCCCCTGCATCTCTGGCCTGTACCCCAGCTCTTGTATGCATAAATAAATAAAATCTTAAAAAAAAATTCAAAATTTTTTTTTAAAAATCTGACATTCTCAAATGACAAAAATAAAGAAACAAAGGGGCAAAAAAAAGCTATGTGGGAAGGCTCTGAGAGCAGGCATCATCTTGGCAAGGACAGTGGGACAGTGTGCAGACAGTGCTCTGTCAGTGACACTGGGGCAGCCAGTCTACCCTGATATGAAAAAAATTGCATGGAGTGACTTAACTTCTACATGAAGAGGAGCTCAACAGCAACATCCTGATTCATTTAAAAATACAGAAGAGGGCCTCCTTGGTGGCGCAGCGATTGAGCACTGGGTTGCGAAGCTACCTGCAACCTCTGCAGCACCAGTTCGATGCCCGGCTGCTGGGTGAGGGTCCCACATGATGCACAGACCTCTCCTGCCACCCGCTGCTCCCCTCAGCAGTGTACTTGGTCAATCTGCATGCTCTGCTCCCCTCTCTGGCTCTGATGAATTCTCTCACCCTCCAGTGCTTCTGACTGTACCCAGTGCTTGTATAAATAAATAAATAAATCTTTTAGAAAAAAAATAAAAATACAGAAGATGGATATTCAAGTAGCTAGTCAGTGCTGTGATTCATTGCATGGGCTTGAAGATGGGGGTTGGGGGGCACACCTTAATTCTTTGCCCATCATAATCTATCAAATACCTCTAATAAAAAAACCCACATTTGAGGATTTGTGGCTCCCAATTTTAAGAAAAGATGACCTCTTAATGCACCATGGAGCAAAGTGATTCTGAATGTTTGAAGATGGCCGCTTATACATTATTTTAAAGACTGTCTTTGAAAATATATAACATAAATATATTTTGAAATATACCTAAGTATCTAAATATATTTATATAAATATATTTATAGCTCTATCTATGCTAATGAATCCACCTGTTATCTATTACCACTGCTGTGGGATCCTCTGACCCTCTTTGTTCTTGAGCTATTGTCTCAGTGCCCAGAGTTCCTGCTGGTCAAGTTAGATGTATAGTCAGTCGGGGGGCCTCTCACCAAGACAAAAGTCCTGGTACATATTGGGAAACATATTGGAACATATTGGGAAATCAGTAATACTGGAAACAGCAGGCCAAATATTATGGCCAGATTAGCATAAAGAACAAAAGATTGAAAACAGTAAATCAAAGAAAAAAAGAGTCCTATATCTTAGACCTCCATCACTTGGAGTCTGTTAGAATAACTAGCATTGAGAGATAGGCTATCTGAAAACTTTCAATGCCAACAGAAACAGCTATGTGGCAGATTGTCATCTGGCGAAATTGCAGCATTAAAAGGAGTGAATGGGGGCTGGAGAAGGAGTGGAGTAGTCAAAGCAAAAGGAGGAGATGGCTAAGAGCAAGTAGAAACAGTAGAACAGGAAAGATCATAACAGGACCTGAAGTTTGAGTGAAGGCAGCATCAACACACCAAGGTGACTGGAAGGAACCTTCTTGACATGTACCAGATACTTCAGAATGGAAGGGGCATTTCTCCTCTGCACTGAGAGGGCATGTTATGATAAGAATATTTCTAGCATTACAGAAATTTGTGTTCTAGGGTGGCTTGTATAGGACCGAGAGACAAAACATTTTTTGTAAGACTTGGCTACTTTGAGTGAGAGGATTCCAGCTATTGCTTTAGCCTGTCTTTTTGATCACTCCCATCAGTGCCTGGGTAAATTATTCTTGCTTTAGTTGCAATCCATGACCTTTTTCTAATTTCACTTTATTCTCCCTGGATGGTCTCTTTGAAGTATATGGTCCCAACCAACCACTTATTCTGATGTATGCAGAAGGTTTGAATCTTTTTTTTTTTAAGGTTTATTTATTTATGCATACAAGAGCCAGGGTGTAGGCCAGAAGTGCTAGAGGGTGAGAGGATACACTGCTGAGGGGAGCAGTAGGCAAGGCAGGAGAGGTCTGCTGTGCCATGTGGGTTATCTCCCTGGCCAGGGATAGAACTCAAGTTGCAGATAGCTTCATAATGCTGAGACTTAACCCCTCGCACCACTAGGGAGGCCCTGAAAACTTAAATCTTTAACTCTAGATCCTAGTTTCAAACTTACTGTTCAACATTTCAAATTGAATAGTCCAAATAAAATTCAACAACTGTCCTCTCACACACTCCTGGTTTCCCTGCACTGGTTCCCCACCTCATAATACAAATTTTTAAATCTGGAAAATCTTCTACAACTTGACCTCTAGTTGTATCTCTTTGCCTATTCAATCTATATTCTGTATTTGTGTCTTGTAACTAACTGAAATAATAAGTTGTTTAAATTTAGTCATCTACAGGATGTATTTTAACAAAGTATTAAGAAAGCATTAAATAATCATGTTCCACTGCTAGGTTGATAAACACAGCAAGAGAATAATGGTGCACTGGAATTCCAAATATGTGTATATACAAGTTGAGGATCAGGGGTATAAATGAGCTGGCAGTCTAGAGTCAATCTTTTTTTTTTTTTTTTTTTATAGAGGCATGTTTTATTTATTTATTTTATTTGTTTGTTTTGTTTTTACATGCACTGGGTACAGTCAGAAGCGCGGGAGGGTGAGAGAATTCACCAGAGCCAGAGCGGGGAGCAGAGCAGGCAGAAGGACCGAAGTACACTGCTGAGGGGAGCAGCGGGCGGCAGGAGAGGTCTGCGCGCCATGTGGGACCCTCCTCTGGTGGCCGGGGAGCAGCCGGGGATAGAACCGGCGCCGCAGAGGCCGCAGGCAGCTTCGCAACCCAGCGCTCAACCGCTGCGCCACCGGGGAGGCCCTAGAGTCAATCTTAACCTTTGTGTCCTAATTAGTGTGTTACTATCCCCATCTGTGTCATGTAGCAACAGAAATTAAAAGCAATATAGGTCTTGTGCAAAATCATCTTACATTGTATTGATTGGTTATTCCAGATCTGACTTGCTCTTCTCCAGAGTCCATAATTTTTCTACTCTTTCTGCTTCAAGAAAATTCCATCATTTTGTTCTGGCATAAAAATATGTCTCAACTTTGGCTTCAGGCTAGAGGAAATGAAAGGAAAAAGAGTATTATATTTTTTTGTCTCACTATTATACTTTGGGTGGATAGCAAGAATACTCAAAAGAGCTCACAGGTAGTAATGGGCTAGAGAAAAGGCATCTAAACTGCACACAGTATTGAGAGTCCGAGGCCCACTGAGCTTGCCTAAGGTCCTGGTTTGAATCATTGGCTTAATTTACCCAGAAGCTGAATATGGGGTGTCTCTGAATCTCATAATCAAACGGTCATGAGGGAGTTGTTGTTGTATAATTGATTGGTATTAATACATATACCACACTGTACCAAGACTGATTTTGGTCCATAAAACAGAAGTCTTCTGGATTTCACATATTTTGTCTGTGGTTTCTTTCAAGACCATTCCTAATTTTGCTTTTGTTTTTTCTCCTTGTTGTCCCCAGAGTAAGATATCTAATCCCAATTTTTTTCTATTAATCTACTTCTAGTGATTCTGGAAGACCCAATTTATAACTTAATGGCCTGAGAACCTTTATGTAATCTTAGTTAATATTGTGTATTATTATTTTTGAAAGTTATGAAAATAATTATATAGATGCTCTATAGTTTATTTTACTAGTTTTCCAGTTTGGACCTTTTTTTGCATTATTATAAATCAGAGGTAGTTTTTATCTTTTTATCTTTCAGGGTTTATTTTTATAAAATTCTTAAGTGTGAAAGTATAGGGTCAGAGGATATGCTGCTATGCCATTATTTTGACTTTATTTTGCTAAAGTTTACTTAACCAATAGGAAAATCATGTTAAGGTCAATTTAGAGAAAGTAACAAAGTCACAGGCCATACTGCTGAGTAAAAAGTAACTATGCAAAAACAAATCAATGAAATTTTTTCAGTTAAAGAAGCGACTATGGAAGTTCAGGGCAATTTATTAAATATTAGAGTAATTGACTTATTTTCAGCGACAGGGCAATATAAACATAGTCTGGGCTTTGGAGGAACATTGATGGAGACCTGGAATATTGTCTTTTTTCTACTTTTGCAGACAAAAAAAATTTTTAGAGGAAAATTTTCTCATATCCTTAGAATATAGAATCTCAAAGTACATGCAGACCTAGGCATTACAGTTGGCACCAGAAGAGGATAAACACAGTGGTGAAGCTATATCTAGCATTAGAGAGGCAGGGACATCTATGATATATTTAAATCTCATAAAGGCAATGCAAGGATGACATAAGAGAAAAAAGTAGGCACGGGCACTAAGACAAAGGGGACAGGGAAGACAGCTAGTTTAGTGTGGTACACAGAGGTGCAGAGATTATAGGTTCAAAATGAGTATGAAAGAAAAGAGCAACCTAAATATCCAACATGGGGAAACTGGTTACATACCTTATAGAACATGCATGCATTGAGGTATCATTTAGATTCCCACTAGCTGCCCCAATACAGCAGCATTCTCCTCCCCATCAGTATAGGCCACAAACACAAACAAGCATCCGGCTGCTCTTTAGAGAGAGGCAGTCTCCTCCCTTTACCTGAACCAGCGAGGCAGACTTAGCTCCCCAGCCTCAGCACCAATCTCATGAGCACCAGATGGAGACACATGGCAAAGAGTTGGTGAATGGGTGCAAATTCTCTGGAGTTTGAGGCTCCCAGGAATTATTATCTGTCTCCAGAAGAAATCATTATCATTCTAGCTGTTCTTTTCTTGCTTGTATGACTGAAACCTCTTCTTGTGTTCTGCCCAAAATATATGTACTCTCTCTTAAAAGAGTTTTCCTCCCTTGAAATTTAATTCAGCTGGTTGCCTTTCAGTCTTAGTTCTCTGACGTGCTTACAAATGTTGCGGTTCCTTGGCTGTTTCTTTTTTTCTTTTTGATATGTTGGGGACATAGTTCTGGTGCAGGTTTTTCCATCATGAATGGAAGCAGAGTTATGGTTGATTCTGGAAAATATGTTACCTTGCTGGAGACCAGCTCCAGCTAGATGTCATGTCAGGGATCTCAGAAAGGAGAGGACGGCGTTGGTGAAGTTTTTCAGAGGGCTTAGGGGAAGTGGAGCGAGGTAGGAGTGAGGTAGACACAGACACCTTATTTCGTGGGCCATGTCAAGAGACAGCATGGGAGGCACAGCCTGCCACATTACCTAACTATAAGTACTTAAAAATTAAAATCTGTAGGGACTCCCCTTGTGGCTCAGTGGTTGAGCGCTGGGCTGCAAAGCTGCCCGCAGCCTCTGCAGTGCCAGTTCAATCCCTGGCCACCGGCAAGGGTCCCACATGGCGCATAGACCTCTTCTGCTGCCTGCTGCTCCCCTCAGCAGTGTACTTCATCAGTCTGCCTGCTCTGCTCTCCCCTCTGGCTCTGGTGAATTCTCTCACCCTCCTGCGCTTCTGACTGTACCCAGTGTTTGTATAAATAAATAAATAAATCTTTAAAAAAATAAAATCTGTAAATATAATTTTAAAATGAAATAAAAGAGCTCGATGAACACATTAATAGTGTAACCAGAGGAAATGTGTCTCTAAAAATACAGTAATTCAACTGTACATCTCTATTGTGATATATCCTATAGTCAAAAGGCAATTTTAAAAATAGATTGAAATAAGTGTATTGATGATGACAGTGTTGCCTTTGTTACTTTGATAATATTAAGTGTGTAATGTCTGACATAGAAAATGTATAATTATGTGCATTTGATTGTCTCCAATATCCTTGAGGCTAAGGGTCTTAAAATATAAGATAGAAACATAATGAAGACAGAAGAGGCTAAGTCCAACCCCATAGTCTTCACCATGTGTATGTACTTAACCTTAAAAAAAAAAATCTAAACTTGGTCCATTAAAAATGCCTAAGGGCTAATCCCTAGTAACCATGAAGTGATTGTGGTCATTTCCATTGAAAAGACCTGGAGCTATTTGGAGATGTGTAGGAAATGTAAAATATGAACCTGGAACATCTTGTCATACAGATCTCAGGAATGTTTATTTAAAAAGTACACCAAAGGGACTCAAGAACCAAGTTGAGATTCTGACTGCCAAGGTCGAGACAATTTGAGCATCAGAAATGATAACTGCAATGAATTGAATGCACATTAAATATATTTTAGTTCATGGTAGGTTCACTTAACTAGACAACTATATTTTTCACATAATGTAACACAATTCACTCACTTAAAGTATATAATTCAGTTACTTGAAGTATGTAATACAATGATATTTAATATAAAAAATATTATAATTGTTTCACCATCTTCAAAAGAAACCATGAACCCCTTTACATCTCTTCCCTCATATCCCCCTTCTACCTCTAGCCTTAAACAATCAGTAAGCTACTTTTGATCTCACTAGATTTCCCTGTTCTGGATGTTTCCTAAGAAAAGAGATGTACTCAGTGATCCTTTGTGACTACTTTTTTTCCCACTTTGAATAACATGTTCGTCGTTCATCCTTGTGGTTTGTATTGCACTAAATATAGCCAAATATCATTCCATTGTGCAGATATGTCACATCTTCCTTATTCATTCATCAGTTGATATGTGTAGTGCCAGGCAAGTCTTCGCTCTGGGCTTCTCTGGCCTTCTTTCTCCCCTTCTCTCTCCTGTCTCTTCTTGTGCTTCTGCTTCTCTTGGTGACTATCTCAATACTCCTCCCATGGCCCACAGAAGTACCCAAGACAGTTTGCAGCAATGTACAACTGCAGGTGCCCTATCAGGCAGGACAATCCTAATAGTGGGAGGACGGAAAAGCCTGAAAACCATTTACCCTCAATAGCAATTTAGGTTGTTATCATTTGACTGTTATAAATAATATTGCTATAAACATTTGTATACAAGTTTTTGTGTGGCCATGTGTTTTCACTTTTCAGGGGTATATATACTTAGGAGTAGACTTGATAGGTTTTACGGTAACTCGATGTTTAATCATTTGAGGAACTCAGACTAGTTTTTAAAATGAGAATCATTTTACAGTCCTACCAAAAATGTGTGAGGATTCTAATTTCTTCAGATTCTTGTTAACACTCTTATTATCTGACCTTTAAGTTCCAGTCAGTCTAGTCTTTGTAAAGTAGTATTATTGTGTAGATTTGCATTTTTCTGATGACTGATGCTGTTGAACATTTCTTCATATGAAACATTTTTGAAAACAAATTCCTCCCCTGTTGCATGGGATTTTAGTGAAATTGCTACAGGATTAGATACTTGACCATTTTCCTATCTTCAGTGTTTGATTCAGGGATAAGCATAAGGCCAAAGCTAGATCAATAGGAGTACTACCCAAATATTATTAACAAGTGCCACTAGCGATAACTGTCTCTTACCGTTGTAATTTGAAAGCTAGAATAATATAAAGTTAAGAGTCAGTTGGGTCCAGAATACTAGGTTTCAAAAACATAGTTTGTTGTTTTCGTGTCTTTTTTTTTTTTTTTTTTTTTTTTGTAACAGAAGATAATGAAAATAAACATGTGAAATTAAACAGAACTAAGTTAGGGAAAAAAGTCCATAAACTCTTTTTAACTCTGACTCCAAAGATGCCTGAAACCTGAAGATCCATTTTTAAATACATTATATATTTATGCATATATTGCATGTTAAAATATACATGTAACAACAAATATATATATATTAAAGCTGAAACATTTCTTTCATATTGTCAGTGTCCATTTAGGTTTGCCTATAGTTTCCCAGATACATTACTCTTCCAAATATATTTCCTATATCTCTATGCTTTCCTCTTGTATCAATTTCATATGCTTGAAGAACTCCCTTTAGAATGTATTTAGTAAAACATATGGACAATGAGGGTATCTGATCAGAGATGACTACAAGCCCTTTCCTGGAGATGCAGATCAGGGATAATTTATAGTTATGCCTAATTTATTCCAGTTGAAAAGTTGGCAGTGGTATCTAGGCGGCTGTTAGAACAACATTCTCATAGACCTCTCCTGGCTTTTGACTCTACAGTACTCTGCTGTCTTCTAATTTGGTCTCAGTTCCCAACACTACCTGTCAAACTTCCAGATCTCTATTTTGGAAGCATGGACTGAGAACCACGTGGCTTTCTGTCTGACAATCTACTTGACTTCTCTATGGTCAAAACAGCCTCACACAGACAAGAATAAGCAGAGATTGAACTGGTTAAACTCAGTTTCATGAAGTTGAAAATTTCATTAAATCATACATATAAGTTGATCTAAGTAGACCAAAAATTACTCCTTAAATAATGTGTACTTCCAACACCATGTAAATTACGAAACAGCTCTACTTCTGTATTGTGTTCAATCAATACATATAATTTTCCATAAAGACACAGAGTAATGTTTTTAATTTGATAAAAATCAAGACCATTCAACATTTTTGACATTGATTTGAAACCTGTTAATATAGTTACATTTCAGCTATGTATGAAAAGTCACTGACAATAGTTTAATGGGTTTTGTCCATACCATTCAACTATAAAATTCCTTTGAGTGAAAAAACACTTCATGTTCTCAGCATAAAGTTCATTGTTACTGAGAGTGTGCTTTGCCCCCATCTGAACAGTCTGAATTGAGTTTTATTTTGAGATTTTTGCCTGCTTCAAAGATTGTTGGCACACAGTTAAAGCTTTTTGAAAATACACAGAGGTTATGAATGCCGCAAACATGACTTTTTCTATTCTTACAATATATATCTGTAATGAACAGAGGATTAGTGATTTGTTGGTAGAAAAATGCACAAAAGAACCAAGACCTTACTGACATCCAACTCATATATGCCATGTATTCAGTGGAAAAGTTACAAATATTATAACTTTTGAACTAGAGCTTTTAACAATGAATTTGCTAGAGTCACTGTCACATGCGTCTCTTCCTTTAGAGTCTTGAACTTGTTTTATAATAGGTCCCTCCCAACTCTGACTTCCTACCACATGCTTTGAACTGAAAACAGGGAAAATTATTACACTCTAGGGAAAAAAATTTCCTTTAAACAAGTACATCTCCTGAAGGAAAACCAAATGCAACTTGAAGCAGAATACATCTTTATCTCTCTCAATCCATCAGAGAGATGAAAACCAGTTACCCTTTATACCTTTTACCTAATCAAGAGCTTAATCTGTTCATAGGCTTACAGCCCAGAGTTGTACTATTGCATATTGATTGTGCTGGAGGGCACCTCCTTGTGGAGAACAATTGATTTTTCTTTGTTAGTAAAGCGATTTTAATAGTCTTTCTACAGGCGGTCATGTTTCAAGGCCCCAGAAGCAAGAGGCACCTGTTACTAGGACTTAGTGATCAATCGCTCAACTCGCAGAAAATGTGCCTGTCTGCTGTGTTAAAACACCTCCATGGCAATTACTCAGAAGGTGACTTTAACTTGTTTTGATAAATATGCTGCCTGTGAGTCTCAGCTGGGTTATCTTAAACACTTTTATCTGTAAGCCTGAAATTAGGTGTTTTGTTAAATTGCCATTAGGAGAGAAGTTACAAGAACAGATTTTTGCTACTTGATGTTACTTTAGAAGTTTCATGCTAAACTTCCTTGCCAAGGAAAGTAGCCCAAAGTAAAGGTCACTGCTTTGAAGAGTGAGTGATGATAATAATTCTATTTGTATTGCCCTTGATATTTGAAAACGGCTCTTCTGGCTAATTGTGTGGCATGATTAAAAGTCAAAGGTAGGATCTGTAGTTTATTTCGGTACAATTGCTGTCTGTTCTCCTTGACCATTAGTGACCACTGTTTCCTTAGTATCATACAAAATGTCCCTTAATTTTTTTTTTCTTTTCATGGATCTGGCTCATTTTTTTGGTGTGTGTTTATGGGGTTCTCTCTGAGATACAGTTGTACTAAATTCTTTAAGAACTTCTTGTGTCTAAAAATTGTGTCAGCATTTTAAGTTTATAGCCACCCTACAAAAGGATGTTATTGGCTACCTTCTTTTATGAGAGTGCAAGTATTATCTTCATCAACTCTCAGCAAACCCCTTCATAGTATGGATTGCAGGTCATGCTCTATAGGGTGAGAAAAAATTTCTGCAGGTTAACGTGAGGAGGTTACATATGTGCATGGGTATGTATACACCTTTAACATAAAGATTTGTTTCCTAACTATATTTGAATTCTAGTGTACCATCTGAGTCACCCTCTGATGCTGTCTGCAGTACTATGGGGTACATATTCGCTGCTGGAAGGCGTAGACTCTTGCTTGTATCTCACCCATGTGAAAATCCCTGTCTCCACTAGGGACTAGAAGCCTTTAAATTCAGCAAACATTTGGGCAGTCTACTAATGACAAACAGCATAACAGAATTTGGAAAGAAATACTAGCTTAAGAAAAACCAATCCCTGGTTTTCAAGAAATTTTTCATAAAGTGGACAGAAGGACTTGTCACTATGAGGCTCAGCAGAAAAACACACACACACACGCACACACACACACACCATGTCTCCCACCCCACCTGGAAAATGATTAATGGAAGATCTTGCTTTTATGTAAGGATGTAGGGCAGGAACGGACACAGTGCAGGTTTTCTGATCCCATGCAGACCGGGTAAAGGAGGAGTCAGAGTCCTCAGTAGTTTTGCAGGTTTTTATTGGGGTTCACCAGGCATATGGCAGGCAGGGGTGCTGGCTGGGGGGCTGGGAGGCTGGCAGGCTGCCCAGCCCCCAGCAAGTCTTCACTCTATCTGGGCTCTCTAGCGTTCATTCTGCTGCTTCTCGGCTTCTCTTTCAGCTTCTGCTTCTGCTTCTACTGCTGCTACTGGCATCCCCGTGACGCCGCCCTTAAAAGCACAGTCTTAGCTCAGCTGAATCCCATCTACCTATGCCCACACCCTATTCCAGGTGTCCGCCATCAGGCATGCATTCAGGACAAGGATCCATCATCTATCCTGATGGCGGAAGGGCAGAAAAGCCTGATATTTTCTTTACCCTACAAAGGACTAGACACATTACTGGGGATGGGTTTAACTGTACCCCCTGTAGGGTAAAGAAAATGTCAGGCTTTTCTGCCCTTCCGCCATCAGGAGAGATGATGGATCCTTGTCCTGAATGCATGCCTGATGGCGGGCACCTGGAATAGGGTGTGGGCATAGGTAGATGGGATTCAGCTGAGCTAAGACTGTGCTTTTTAAGGGCGGCGTCACGGGGGGACGCTAGCAGCCCCAGCCAGCAGCAGCAGAACCTGAAGGAGAAGCCGAAGCAGAAGCAGAGAACGCCAGAGAGCCCAGATAGAGTGAAGACTTGCTGGGGGCTGGGAGGCCTGCCAGCCTCCCAGTCCCCAGCCAGCACCCCTGCCTGCCATATGCCTGGTGAACCCCAAATAAAAGACCTGCAAAAACCACTGAGGACTCTGACTCCTTTACCCAGTCTGCATGGGATCAGAAAACCTGCACCTGTGCCCATGTCCTGCCCTTACAATTGGCGTAAGTCGGCAAGATCCATGCAGACAGTATTGGAGCCCTCCGAAGACCTGGGGGACTAAGGAGTAAAAGACTGCCTGTGACGACGCTGGAGGCGCCATGGCGGTACAGAAGATGGATACGTCCACGAGCTACAGGATGAGACCTGGCGTGAAGGAAACGCCCGAAAGGACCAGCCAACGACACCGGAAAGGACCAGCCAACGACACCGGATAGGACCAGCCAACGACACGGAAAGGACCAGCCAATGACCCCTGAGGCAGCAGGCCATTGCTGAAGCAGGGAGAGGCCAATGGACTGATAGACTGATGAACTGATGATTTTGGACTGACAATCCTGCCAGAAGGCGGAGGACCTTAGCAGGTTATGTTTATTTTTTGAGAATCTGGGGGTGGCCAGTGGGCCTAGATGGCCAAAAGCAGCCTGTGTATGCCCAGTGGCCAGGTGGAGGGAAAAAGCCAACTGAGAAAGCAAAAGCTGGTACTGATGATAAGTTGAGAAGCCCTGAGCGGCTGTTAAGCAGCCTGGGTATGCTGAAGAACTGTGAGTCTCGTAAAATCAACCTGTGGGTGATGCCCTGCTCATTCTTGAGTGAGGGTGAGGAGCTGAGGAGCCCGTCCTTGGGGGACGGGTGGGGAATGTGGCTTGGGGTGGAGCCCAAGCCAAATGCAAAGTTTGGATCCCCAACCCATGTGCTTGTGCAGTGGGTTGGCTTGAGAGCAGGGGTCTGTGAGTCGCATGGGTGGCCATGAAGGCCGAGTGTTGGAGCGACTGCAGACAGAAACCCTGAGGGTTGGCGATTACCCCAACAGAATAAAATTGCCAATCCCAGAGCTAGTGCATCCTGGGGGTGGATGCTGTGTGTGCCTTGTAGCAGAGACTACAGCCAGAGAAGGCCAGGAAGCCTGACGGCTCCTGTGTGTTGTATAGCAGATGCCGTGGTGTGATTCCCCTCCCTCGTATGAGCAGTGCCTTCGGCAGCAGATTTGGTGGCTCATCTGCTGGTACCAATAATTGTCTTTTGCACTTGGTTGGTGCCCTGCCTGGACTTATTTGTGTTCTGTTGTATTTGTTATGTTGTATTTTGTTATTTGATGTATTTGCTTTTGTGGGCCATGGCTGCATTGTTTGTTTGCTTAGAAATTGTATATATATGTATAGACTATATGGCAGAAAACCCTGAGGGGGTGGACTGTAGGGTAAAGAAAATGTCAGGCTTTTCTGCCCTTCGCCATCAGGATAGATGATGGATCCTTGTCCTGAATGCATGCCTGATGGCGGGCACCTGGAATAGGGTGTGGGCATAGGTAGATGGGATTCAGCTGAGCTAAGACTGTGCTTTTTAAGGGCGGCGTCACGGGGGGACGCTAGCAGCCCCAGCAGCAGCAGAACCTGAAGGAGAAGCCGAAGCAGAAGCAGAGAACGCCAGAGAGCCCAGATAGAGTGAAGACTTGCTGGGGGCTGGGAGGCCTGCCAGCCTCCCAGTCCCCCCAGCCAGCACCCCTGCCTGCCATATGCCTGGTGAACCCCAAATAAAAGACCTGCAAAACCACTGAGGACTCTGACTCCTCCTTTACCCGGTCTGCATGGGATCAGAAAACCTGCACCTGTGCCCAGTCCTGCCCCTTACACCCCCCCATTCAGATGCTGACATTCTCAACCCCCAGTACCTCAGAATGTGACCTCATTTGGAAATAGCCAAGTTGCAGACCCTAATTAATGTAGGCCCAAACCAATAAGATTGATGTTCTAATAAAAAGAGGAAATTTGAACAAAGGGATGGGGGAGAACATCATGGGAGGGCTGGCCCTGGCTCTGTGCTGCCACAGCCAAGAGTGCTGAAGATTTTGAGCAAACCACCAGGAACCAGTGGACATGGTGGGCTAAGTCTCTTTACAGCCCTCACAGGCTTTTGGGAAATTCACTAATCTTCATTTCAACTTTTTAGCCTTCAGAACAGAGAGGCAACACATTTCTATTATTTAAGTCACCCAATCTGTGGTTCTTTGTTATGGCAACCTTGGCAAACTAATAGAAACATTTTAATAAGAATAATGGTAGAGAAAGATAAAGAGGTTTTTTATTTGGTTTTGATTTTAAGGAAGGAAGAAGAGAAAATAGAAAAAATTGAAGATGAGCAAATGCTCATATGAGGAACAGTGAGGAAGCACTGAGTGATTTTGAGTTGGCTACAGAATGGTGTTTTCAGAGTTTTGCCCTCACAGAATCAATCTCCCAGCAGAGGTGGAAGGCTGACAAAGGTCATGTGGAGCTTACCCTGAAACTTTTTTTTTTTAAGATTTATTTATTCATGCATACAAAAACCGGGGTACAGGCCAGATGCGCGGGAGGGTGAGAGGACTCATCAGAGACAGAGTGGGGAATGGAACAGGCAGACTGACTGAAATACACTGCTGAGGGGAGCAGCGGGTGAGATAGGAATGGTCTGCTGCACCATATGGGTGATTTGATGCTGGCCAGCATTGAACCTGTGCTACAGAGGCTGCGGACAGCTTCACAGCGCTGCGCTCAACTGCCTGCGCCACCAGGGGAGGCCCTACCCTGAAACTTTTTGCAGGTGAAATTAGAAAGAAAGAAAAGACTGCTTCAATTTCAGAAACTGAAATTTCTCTAAAGATCAAACTCTTACCCTTTTATATGTAGACAGGGAAGATGCCCCAGTCATTTTGCCTGAGGGATTTAAATCAGGAAGAAGAATGCAAGATGTTAGGTGAATAGAAGGAAAACATTTTAGAAATAGTCTCTTTCCATGTGTCCAGTTTTTACATGGCTAGAAAGAACTCTAGATGTGAATCAGCTTACTTGGATTTAAGAGTCAGCTTTATAACCAGTTTGGTAAATGTTTCAAAGATATCAGATTTTTTTCTAAAGAAAGTGGTGAATACCTTAGTGGTTACATTCTTTTCCATTCTAAAAAATGGATTCTTTAAGGAATGTGGGGAATTTACTTTGACTTTAGATGATATTCATTTTGTCTTTCTCAGTGTCTTCATGCTGTATTAACACAAATTTTTGAATAACAACTCTTGAGAGTTTACCCACCCATTGCTAATCCCCTTATTGTGTGAAATGCTCATAGAATTTAGGTGGTATCCACAGAGACACAGATGCTATATTCTATATAAATATACAAATAATATAAATAAATGTTATAATCATAACTGTCTAAGGGACATGGGGACAGGTCTGCAAGTGGAATAAAAATCACTGATCTAGAGAAAAAAACTAAAGGTTCAGAAATCAAATAAAAGTTCCTGAAACAAGTAGAAGGGAGATAAGAAGTTAAAGGGAAAGACAGGGGCTAATACAGGTGTAGCAGAGATGAGGGTAAATGTCAGAAAGCAGCACACAGGTGAAGAACAGGTGTAGAGGTGAAATGATTTGTTATGGAAAATTCACATTAAGGGTCTGTTTCTAGTTCTGTTAACAAAGGGGGGTCAGTCTAACCGAGAGACATGAGTCAGTGTTGATTAATACCATTTAGCAGTTAAACAGGGGTTAAGAGTAAAGGAAGAGGAAGAGGGAATTTGGACCTACATGTTGTTTTTGTGTGATCTGTTTTCATGATAACAAATATTTTGCTGCAGCAGCTTAAACAGGCAGAGATCAGCAAACTACACCGTGTGGACCAAATCTGGCTGACTACTGTTTTGGGAAATATGCTTTGATTGGAATACAGCCGTACCCATTAGTAAACATATTGACTAGAGCTGCTTTTGTACTACAGTAGCAAAGTTAAGTAGTTAACGACAAAGACTCTAAAGCTCCGAACATTGATAGTATTTACTATCTGGCCTTTAGAACAAAATATCCACTAACTTATGCTCTAGAGAGTTTTTTGTGGGCATTTTAGAAATTCCTAGTTCTGGATATATGACTGCTTTAATTGAAATAGTCTTTCTCCTGCCTACTAACTCTGTGGTATTGTACCATTCTTGACCACTGCCCAACCTTCTGTTGCTTATTAATAAAAAATAGGAATAATAAAAATGCTAATCCTTTTCTACCAGGATTGTTGCTAAGGCCAATCAAATCCAAAAAACACTCTACACACCACTCTTCCCAGCCTGCACATCCATTTATGCTGCTGTGTTGGTCCCTGCTGCTGTCTTCCAGGGACAGAGCAGTTTCTTTCAACCATCCTCATATTTCAGCAGATACTTTTGTGACTGCCTGGCATTGCAAGGATCCTCAAAGTTCCAAAGCTTCACAAGTATCTGTAAGCATCTTAGAATACTATGTTTTGCATCACCATTTGTTTTATTTTTTTAAAGATTTATTTATTTATGCTTACAAGAGCTACTGTACAGGCCAGAGGTGTGGGGGGTGAGCTGATTGACCAGAGACAGAGTGGGGAACAGAACCAGCAGACTTACTGAAATCCACTGCTGAGAGGAGCAGCAGGATAGCCAGGAGAGGTATGCTGCGCCATGTGGGTTGCTCCTTGGCAGGTCGGGGATAGAACTCGCATCACAGAGACTGTGACAGCTTCATAGGTTGCATCCCTTGTGCCACCAGGGAAGTCCACCACCATTTATTTTAAAATTTGTTAGCGGCATTCCAAAGGAATACAGGTTGTGTTCCAAGGTTTGAAAGTTTTCGGTGAATGTATCCTTTGGGGAGTCTTTCATTATGGACTCAGAGAGACTCCATGATGCTGGAGCAGTGACAGTCTTACTCACTTTTCCCTTCTGAAAATAAACACGTCCTATGGAATCTAGTTGGTCACTATTAGTTCTATACTATGGGATGAGCTCCCCCTGCAGCTTTTCAGTTTTCCATACAAACAGTCTTCCTAGTTCCTCTTTATCATTTTTATACATTACCAGAACATTTGAACTCCAATAGACGATACAGCCTAAGCTAAACTAGGTGACACCTTTGCTGCCTCCTTACTGTTTCAACCTTCACAGAATTCAATATAAGGATTCCTGAATATATTTAGAAGTAGTTAATTGCTAAAATTTACTACATGCCATTTGCTATATGCCAAGTACTGAGCTATTCACCTTAATTATTTAAAATAAAGTTTGAGGTATTGTTATTATTCTTCTTTTATAAATGAAAAAACTGAGCTTATTAGAAAAATTTAAGTGTCTCGGCTGCTGCTTCCCTCAGCAGTGTATTTCAGTAGATCTGCCTGTACTGCTCCCCACTCTGCCTCTGATGAATCCTCTCACTCCCAGCACCTATGGCCTACATCCCAGTTCTTCTATGCATAAATAAATAAATTAATAAATAAATATTTAAAAAAAGAGAGACTCAAACATGAAACTACTTTGTAAATAGAAAGAGATAAAAGTTGACTAAGTTTGTAAATTGTAATCTGATAACATATGATTTTAATGAATTTTTGTGAAAAATCAAAGCAGGGATATAAAGCAAACAAGATAAATACAGATAACTCATCATTAACAAGGTTAAAACTTGATAGATTGTTGGTGGTGACTTGGGAAGAGGCACTCAGATAAATAAAGAACAAAACTAAGTAAATACAGATTGGATTTAATGTAATTTATGGAAGGTTAAAATGACATCCAAAGAAGAAAATAAAGCCAGAGCAATATTTTAGATCTATAGCCATAAATTGCCTGATTTAAAAAAAAAAGCACTAAAATTGATCTCTATTGCCTAACTCTCTCAGATGAACTCTTTTCAGTACTGGAATGCAGCAATAAGGGTGTTTCTATTCTGCAATAGACTCAAGCCATTAACTATTGATTTCCATATGCTTCCAAATAATAGCCATATTCTAATATCAGATACTTTGGAAGATCCATTGAAATGCTAATCAATTCAAAAACATGTTAAAACCCTCATTAATATACAAATGGTCAGTCTACCTGTAGAAATCATATGTTGTGTAAGCCTAAAGCTTGCATATCTTATATCTAAAGCCATGGTCTTTTGTTTCTCTTTACCTTGTAGCTTCTTGGATTTCTCTTTGTCCAACTTTGTTTACCTGATTGATCCTATTCTTCCTTAAGATACAGTTTAAGAATCATATCCACTGTCAAGCCTTACCAGACTACCTATCTCACTCTTGTACTAACAGTACACTTAAAAATATTATTTGTTACAGACATATTTGTGAATTTACCTGTGGAATATGAGCTCCTAGAAGGTAGGACCATGCCGTTATTATATTGACATGCCTAACATCTAGTACAGTGTGTGACATAGAGTATTCATTCTAAAGAACCAATGAATGAACAAAATGTAATTTGAAAAAATATTAAGGAAAGTACAAAGGAATTCAACAGTCATTCAGATCTGGACATCAAAAAGGGGCTTAGGACTCAAAGAAAGATGGTATCAGTGAAAAAGTAGAAATGTTTAATGCCTGTTCTGCTTCTACCTCATGCTTAAAGGAGAATCCTTTTAAAAATTGAAGCCAAGATCATGGTTAAAAGGATTGGAAATAAAAAATCAATAAGGTGGTTATAAAAGGCACTAGCCTGCTTCCAGGGAATACAAATCTCTAAAGATTAGCTGATGGACATTCTAAGGTTTAGAAAGAAAATCTTTCCAAATCACTGTTACGCTAATTCTTCCCTCACAATGTCAACCAAGAATATCATTTGGCTCTCTTGTTGCATTCCTGCAGTCATTGATTTTCATGCTCTTTAAATAATATGACATTCTGATTTTTACCTCATTTCATTTCCCTTTCTCAAATCTGTTTTCTCTTCCATCTATTTTGCTCACTGCCTTCTTCATGCCATTGCTGTGTTCAGAAAACTTAAATTGTTTCCTATATGCTTACAGATTGAAGTTTATTTTCTTTAACCTAGTTTGTAGTAGACGCTAAACTCCCCCAAACCATAGTTCTAACAGCATTTCCCATCCTTCCAGATAGTTGTTCTTTCATTTCACTTTACTCTTAGGATTAGAGTTAATTCATAAAAGTAGAATTAAATATAAACTGTTTTTGATAGTGAAGGCAAAGATAAACAGCTGGGACTACATCAAATTAAAGAGCTTCTGCACAGCAAAAGAGACAATAACCAAAACAAAGAGAAACCCCACTAACTGGAAGAACATTTTTGCACACAACACCAGTGATAAAGGGCTGATCACAAAAATCTACAAAGAGCTGATGAGACTCAACAAAAACAAAGAAAATAATCTGGTCAAAAAATGGGCAGAAGGGCTAAAAAGAAACTTCTCCGAAGAGGAAATGCAAATGGCCAACAGGCATATGAAAAAATGTGCAGCATCACTTGTAATCAGGGAAATGCAAATCAAAACTACAATGAGATACCATCTTACACCAGTGAGAATGGCACATATTAAAAAAAAAAAAAACTAGCAACAACAAATGTTGGGGAAGTTGTGGAAAAAAAGAAACTCTCCTGCATTGCTGGTGGAGTGCAAATTAGTCCAACCACTGTGGATAGCCTGTGAAGATTTCTTGACCTACTAAAGATAGAGCTTCCATATGATCCAGCAATTCCACTCCTAGGTATTTACCCAAATGACACAGAAACATTAATTCCAAAGGGCACCTGCACGCCTATGTTTATAGCAGCACTGTTTACAATAGCTAAGCTATGGAAACAAACCAAATGCCCAAAAATAGATGACTGGATCAAGAAGATGTGGTCCATATCCACAATAGAATATTACTCAGCAATCAAAAAAGATAAACACATGCAGTTTGTAGCAACATGGATGGAGCTAGAAGGGATCATGCTCAGCAAAATAAGTCAGAAAGAAAAAGAAAAATACCAGATGGTCTCACTCATAGCAGGAATTTAGAAAACCTAAATAAGGTACCAGGAAAAAGACTAATTAATACAACATAAAAATCAAAATCAACCAGAGACACAATATGGGGGGAGGGAAGAGGCAGGGAGAGGAAGGACTAGGGTCAAAATAAGGGGGGGGGGTGCAATTATATGGGGAATATAACCAAAATGAAAATGCATACATTGTGCAAAAATGAAAAATGTTGTAAGAATTCTATAAAATATTTTAAAAAACCATGTACATTAAAAAAAACAAAAAAATATATAAACTCTTTTATTTTTGAAAGAACATTTTGATGATGCCCACAACTACCTGCCAAGGAAGGATCCAAATATCCTGCCAATTTCCATTTTCTTTCCTGACCCTTTGATATTTCTGGGTATCTTCTGGAAGATTCTCCCATCTCTGCAGTTCTATCAAAGTCTCTAGCTTTGCCAAGAATCTCTCTTTCTGGTGAAAGGGGTCTAATGTATAGTGTCAGTCACAATTTGAACTGGTCATATGCTTTAAGAGGTCACAGCTTAGCCCATCTCTTGGTCAGGTTGGAAGTCCTTATCACCATGTATCTCCTTATCACCATGGGCCTCCTATCACTTAGCTCTTAAGATAGATGTGGCAAAAATGGGCAGAAGAGCTAAAAAGAAACTTCTCTGAAGAGGAAATGCAAACGGCCAACAGGCATATGAAAAAATGTTCAACATCACTTGCCATCAGGGAAATGCAAATCAAAACTACCATGAGATACCATCTTACACCAGTGAGAATGGCACATATTAAAAAAACTAGCAACAACAAATGCTGGCGAGGGTGTGGAGAAAAAGGAACTCTTCTGCACTGTTGGTGGGAGTGCAAACTGGTCCAACCACTGTGGAGAGCTGTGTGGAGATTTCTGGACCTACTAAACATAGAGCTTCCATATGATCCAGCAATTCCACTCCTAGGTATTTACCCAAAGGACACAGAAACATCAATTCCAAAGAACACCTGCACCCCTATGTTTATAGCAGCACTGTTTACAATAGCTAAGCTTTGGAAACAACCCAAATGCCCAAAAATAGATGACTGGATCAAGAAGATGTGGTACATATATACCATGGAATATTACTCAGCATTCAAAAAAGATAAACACATGCAATTTGCAGCAACATGGATGGCGCTGGAAGGGATCATGCTCAGCGAAATAAGCCAAAAAGAAAAAGAAAAATACCGGATGGTCTCACTCATAGCAGGAATCTAGAAAACTTAAATAAGGGACCAGGAAAATGAATAACTATAAGAAAGTGAAAATCAAAATCAACAAAAAACTATGAACCAGAGACACTTTTAGGGGGGTGGGGCGGGAGGGGAGGGATTGGGGTCAGAATGGGGGGGCTGCAATTGTATGGGGAATATAACAATAAAATTTATAAAAAAAAAAAATAATAAAAAATAAAAAAAAAGATAGATGTGGCATCTATTATAATCTGCTTGTTGGTCAGTAATACATTTTGGTTGGATTATCGGTAATTTACTTGGCATCATAATCACTCCCTTTGTCACAGAGAACAGCTGAAACTGTATTTCTTCGAATTTCTTTCATTGCATGGCCTGGGTTAAAGTTTCTCCACATGAAAGCTTAGCATGAGATTTAGAATGTAAGCAGGAATAGCTGTTATTTTTCTCAAGGAGAAGCAGCCAGGCAATGGATGGACATGAATCACTGTGCAGATCTAGGTTGATTTCTTGCTCTTCTGGGAATGCCAGAATAAAGTATAGTCACATAGGTAGCTTAAACAATAGAAGTTAATTTCTTTTTATTTCCAAAATAAATGCTCCAGTGACAATTTAGTTGTTGAAAACAAAGGAAACCATGAAGATCTAAGTCCCCCCAAAACTTTTTTTTGGTCACCAAATCATACCCAATTGCAAATATATTCTAGCTGTGTCACCAGGAAAAAAAAATGTAATAGATGTTGGTTAGTTCTTTGTAGATGCTGAAATATATTTTGTTGTATTGTTCTTTTCTTTTTTAAGAGTGGAACACCAATGAATGTTTTTAAATTTTTGGCTCTGATTTAAACAAATGAATTGTTTTTATTAATTTTTTCCTTTTATTATTTTTATATTTTAAAAAATATTTATTTTCTTACATCTTTGTTAATTTTTGGATAGTATTTGATTTCTCCCATCTGGTGTAGTCCCTATTGTTCTTCCACCACCATGGCACCTGTGATCCATCACTATAGTCCTTGTGTTTTTCCCTCCCCTGCTTTGACCCCTTTATTTCTCCCTCCCCTGCTGTATGCTTTAGATCTTTGGTAAACTTGAAAGTTTTATCTTTTTTTTTCCTGACTCTTTGTTTGGTTTCTTTATATTCTGCATATGAGTGAAATCATCCAATATATTTTTTTTCCTTCTAACTTATTTCACTTAACATAATCCCTTCCAGCTCCATCTGGAAATGGCATGAGTTAATCTTTTTGATGACTGACTAGTATTCCATTGTTTATATATACCACATCTTCTTGAACCACTCATCTATTTGAGGGCACTTACATTGTTCCCATAATTTAGCTATAGTAACTAGTGCTACAATAAACATGGGAGTGCCAATTTCCTTTTGAATTAGTATTTTTGAATCTTTTGGGTAGATGCCTAGGAGTGAAATTCCTGGACTTAGAGGACACCCATTTTTAATTTTTTGAGATACCTCCATACTGCTTTCCATAAAGGCTAGACCAGTCTGCTTTCCTACCAGCAGTGTAGGAGGGTTCCCATTTCTCTAAATCCTTGCCAGCAGTTTTTTCTGATCTTTTCAATACCATAGAGCAGTGTTAACTATAGTCATCATGTTGTGTATTACATCCCTACTACTTACTTGTTTTATAACTGTAAATTTATACTTTTTGCCCACCTTCATCCTATTTCCTTGCCCTCCAATCCTGTGACTCTAGCAATCACAAAGCTCATCTCTTTTTCTACAAGTTCTTTTTTTTTTTAATTCTACATGCAAGTGAGAGCATATATTATTGGTTTTTGCTCACATATTTCATTTAGTATAATTCCCTTAAGGTCCATCCATGTGTCTTAAATGGCAAGATTTCTTTCTTTTTTATGGGTGAAAAATACATTGTATATATAGATACCAAACTTCTTTATCCATTGATCCATCATGGAAACAGGTTGTTTCCATGTGTTGGTCATTTTAAATAATGCTGCAGTGAACATGAGGTACAGTTATCTGTTCAACATAATGTTTTAGTTTCTTTTTTATGTATTCCCAGAAGTGGAATTGCTAGATCATATGGTTGTTCTATTTTTAATTTTTTGAGGACTCTCCATACTATTTTCCAGAGTGGCTACACCAATTTACATTCCCACCAACAACAGTTCACCAGGTTTCCCTTTTCTCCACATCTTTGCTAGCATTTATCTCTTGCCTTTTTAATAATGGTTATGCTAACAGGTGTGAGATGATATCTCATTGTGGTTTCGATTTGAATTTCCTTGATTATTAGTGATGATGAGCATTTTTTCATGCATCTGTTGGTCATTTGGATGCTTTCTTTGGAAAAATGTCTGTTCAGTGTTCAGTTCCTCTATGCCAATGTATCTTTCTTTTTTTAAAGATTTATTTACTTATTTATACAAGCACTGGGTACAGTCAGAAGCGTGGGAGGGTGAGAGAAACCAGAGCCAGAGCGGGGAGCAGAACAGGCAGACTGACAAAGTACACTGCTGAGGGGAGCAGCGGGCGCGGCAGGAGAGGTCTGCGCGCCATGTGGGACCCTCGCCTTACGACCTGGGATCGAACCAGCGCTGCAGAGGCTGCGGGCAGCTTCGCAGTCCAGTGCTCAGCCGCGGAGGCCCACCAATGTATCTTTTAATGGTATTATTATTTAATAAATTTATTAAATATTATAATTTTTATTTTGCTATTTTTTGGATGAATTCTTTCTATATTTCAGATATTAACCACTTACCAACTAAATGGTTTGCAAATGTTTTCTCCCATTCATGGGTTGCCTTCTCTCATTGTTGTTTCTTTTACTATGCAGAAGATTTTTGTTTGATGTAGTCTCACTTGTTTACTTTGTTGCTAATGCTTTAGGGGTCATATCCAAAAAACGTTGCTAAAACACATGTCAAGAAGTTTTTTTTCCCTTTATTTCTTCTAGGAATTTTATGTTTTTCAGGACTTGCTTTCAATTCTCTAATCCAGTTCAAGTTTTTTTTGGTTTTGGGGTTTTTTTTGGTTTTAAGTAGTTTAAGATAGGATCCGTTTTTATTCTTTTAAATTTGAATGTCTGATTTTCCCTGCACCATCTATTAGGAGACTATCTTTTTTTCATTGAATATTTTTAGCTCCCTTGTCCAATATTAGTTGATCATTTATATATGTGTTTTTCTGGTATTTTGCAAATAATTCAATTTTAAATGAAAAACAAGCAATCTATGTTCTTGGGATTGTTTTTCTCATATTAGGTATTTCACTTCAACAATGCTCAAGATTATTGCAATTTTCTTAAACATTCATTATCTGATGAAATCTGTGAGGAATAAAATTCATCTTACAAAATGTATGATTTTGTAATCATAAGATGATTAAGATGAATTCAAGGAACTATTGTTTTTCTTGCCTTCTTAAAGTAAATTTGTCATCACTATTAGCTAATATTTGCTGAGAACCTTGTATCTGGAATGACATAGATAAGCGTTTCTTCTCATCCTCTGCGTTATCATTTCAAAATGGAGATTATTACCTTTATCTTTACCGTTAATTGCTTCTCATAACCAACTGTGAAGGCTTGTGAGTTTTCAGATTACTGGCTTCCCCCCCCCCCCAGATATCTAGAGAGACCTCCCATATTCAAACCCAGAAATTCAGCAATTAAATATCATTGGGAACTTCTGGTGTCCTCTCAAGACACTGCAACCTCATATATGGTTTCTAATTTGAGCTGTGGTTCTATAACTCTGCATTACAGAGTCTGGCACTTGGCCATGAAGTGAACAAGTGGGTAGAATGAAGTGAAACGGGGGGGCCTCCCTGGGGTGGCAAGGGGTTAAGCACAGCATTATGAAGCAATCCCCAGCCTCTGCAGCACTAGTTCAATCCCTGCATGGCCTGCGAGCTACCCACGTGGCACAGCAGACCTCTCCTGTTTCGCCCGCTGCTCCCCTCAGCAGTATATTTCAGTCAGTCTGCCTGTTCTGCTCCCCACTCTGTCTCTGGTGAATCCTCTCACACACCACCACCCCCTTACCTCTGGCCAGTTCTTGTATGCATAAATAAATCTTTAAAAAAAAAAATTAAGTGAAATGGGCCAAGGTGGTGGAGCTTAACAGCCTCTGAAGAGAGCTTAGCGCTTTGATTTGGAATGGTAAAGTATATTTTGGTTTTAATTTTCTAATTTGTGGTCCAAAATGCCTCAAGAT